>NW_027518257.1:0-296145 GCF_023851605.1 Tamandua tetradactyla | reverse complement strand
TCTAGGCACCATTTATTGAAGAGACTGTTCTGTCCCAAATGAGTTGGCTTGACTGCCTTATCAAAGATCAAATGTCCATAGATGAGAGGGTCTATATCTGAGCACTCTATTCGATTCCATTGGTCGATATATCTATCTTTATGCCAATACCATGCTGTTTTGACCACTGTGGCTTCATAATATGCCTTAAAGTCAGGCAGCATGAGACCTCCAGCTTCGTTTTTTTTCCTCAAGATGTTTTTAGCAATTCGGGGCACCCTGCCCTTCCAGATAAATTTGCTTATTGGTTTTTCTATTTCTGAAAAATAAGTTGTTGGGATTTTGATTGGTATTGCATTGAATCTGTAAATCAATTTAGGTAGGATTGACAACTATATTTAGTTTTCCAATCGATGAACACAGTATGCCCTTCCATCTATTTAGGTCTTCTGTGATTTCTTTTAGCAGTTTTTGTAGTTTTCTTGTATAGGTCTTTTGTCTCTTTAGTTAAATTTATTCCTAAGTATTTTATTCTTTTAGTTGCAATTGTAAATGGGATTCGTTTCTTGATTTCCCCCTCTGCCTGTTCATTGCTAGTGTATAGAAACACTACAGATTTTTGAGTGTTGATCTTGTAACTTGCTACTTTGCTGTACTTATATATTAGCTCTAGTAGTTTTGTTGTGGATTTTTCCGGGTTTTCGACATATAGTATCATATCATCTGCAAACAGTGAGAGTTTTACTTCTTCCTTTCCAATTTTGATGCCTTGTATTTCTTTTTCTTGTCTAATTGCTCTGGCTAGAACCTCCAGCACAATGTTGAATAACAGTGGTGATAATGGAAGTCCTTGTCTTGCTCCTGATCTTAGGGGGAAAGTTTTCAATTTTTCCCCATTGAGGATGATATTAGCTGTGGGTTTTTCATATATTCCCTCTATCATTTTAAGGAAGTTCCCTTGTATTCCTATCTTTTGAAGTGTTTTCAACAGGAAAGGATGTTGAATCTTATCAAATGCCTTCTCTGCATCAGTTGAGATGATCATGTGATTTTTCTGCTTTGATTTGTTGATATGGTGTATTACATTAATTGATTTTCTTATGTTGAACCATCCTTGCATACCTGGGATGAATCCTACTTGGTCATGATGTATAATTCTTTTAATGTGTTGTTGGATATGATTTGCTAGAATTTTATTGAAGATTTTTCATCTATATTCATTAGAGAGATTTGCCTGTAGTTTTCTGTTTTTGTAATATCTTTGCCTGGTTTTGGTATGAGGGTGATGTTGGCTTCATAGAATGAGTTAGGTAGTTTTCCCTCCACTTCGATTTTTTTGAAGAGTTTGAGTAGAGTTGGTACTAATTCTTTCTGGAATGTTTGGTAGAATTCACATGTGAAGCCATCTGGTCCTGGACTTTTCTTTTTAGGAAGCTTTTGAATGACTAATTCAATTTCTTTCCTTGTGATTGGTTTGTTGAGGTCATCTATTTCTTCTTGGTCAAAGTTGGTTGTTCATGTCTTTCCAGGAACCCGTCCATTTCCTCTAAATTGTTGTATTTATTAGCGTAAAGTTGTTCATAGTATCCTGTTATTACCTCCTTTATTTCTGTGAGGTCAGTAGTGATGTCTCCTCTTCCATTTCTGATCTTATTTATTTGCATCCTCTCTCTTCTTCTTTTTGTCAATCTTGCTAAGTGCCCATCAATCTCATTGATTTTCTCATAGAACCAACTTCTGGTCTTATTGATTTTCTCTATTGCTTTCATGTTTTCAATTTCATTTATTTCTGCTCTGATCTTTATTATTTCTTTCCTTTTGCTTGCTTTGGGATTAGTTTGCTGGTCTTTCTCCAGTTCTTCCAAGTGGGCAGTTAATTCCTGAATTTTTGCTTTTCTTCTTTTCTGATATAGGCATTTAGAGCAGTAAATTTCCCTCTTAGCACTGCCTTTGCTGCATCCCATAAGTTTTGATATGTTGTGTTTTCATTTTCATTCGCCTCGAGGTATTTACTAATTTTTCTTGCAATTTCTTCTTTGACCCACTCGTTGTTTAAGAGTGTGTTGTTGTGCCTCCACGTATTTGTGAATTTTCTGGCATTCTGCCTAGTATTGATTTCCAACTTCATTCTTTTATGATCTGAGAAAGTGTTGTGTATGATTTCAATTTTTTTAAATTTGTGAAGACTTGCTTTGTGATGCAGCATATCATCTATCTTTGAGAATGATCCATGAGCACTTGAGAAAAAGGTGTATCCTGCTGTTGTGGGATTTAATGTCCTATAAATGTCTGTTAAGTCTAGCTCATTTATAGTAATATTCAGATTCTCTATTTCTTTATTGATCCTCTGTCTAGATGTTCTGTCCATTGATGAGAGTGGGGAATTGAAGTGTCCAACTATTATGGTATTTGTGTCTATTTCCCTTTCCAGTGTTTGCAGTGTATTTCTCACATATTTTGGGGCATTCTGGTTCGGTGCGTAAATATTTATGATTGTTATGTCTTCTTGTTTAATTGTTCCTTTTATTTATATAGTGTCCTTCTTTGTCTCTTTTAACTGTTTTACATTTGAAGTCTAACTTGTTGGATATTAGTATAGCCACTCCTGCTATTTTCTGGTTGTTATTTGCATGAAATATCTTTTCCCAACCTTTCACTTTCAACCTATGTTTATCTTTGTGTCCAAGATATGTTTCCTGTAGACAGCATATAGAAGGATCCTGTTTCTTAATCCATTCTGCCAGTCTATGTCTTTTGATTGGGGAATTCAGTCCATTAACATTTAGTGTTATTACTGTTTGGATAATATTTTCCTTTACCATTTTGCCTTTTGTATTATACATATCATATCTGACTTTCCTTCTTTCTACAGTCTTCTCCATACCTCTCTCTTTTGTCTTTTCATTTCTGACTCTAGTGCTCCCTTTAGTATTTCTTGCAGAGCTCTTCTCTTGGTCACAAATTCTCTCAGTGACTTTTTGTCTGAGAATGTTTTAATTTCTCCCTCATTTTTGAAGGACAATTTTGCTGGATATAGGAGTCTTGGTTGGCAGTTTTTCTCTTTGAGTAATTTAAATATATCATCCCACTGTCTTCTTGCCTCCATGGTTTCTGCTGAGAAATCTACACATAGTCTTATTGGGTTTCCCTTGTATGTGATGGATTGTTTTTCTCTTGCTGCTTTCAAGATCCTCTCTTTCTCTTTGACCTCTGACATTCTAACTAGTAAGTGTCTTGGAGAACCCCTATTTGGGTCTAATCTCTTTGGGGTGTGCTGCACTTCTTGGATCTGTAATTTCAGGTCTTTCCTAAGCGTTGGGAAATTTTCAGTGATAATTTCTTCCATTAGTTTTTCTCCTCCCTTTCCCTTCTCTTCTCCTTTTGGGACACCCACAACACGTATATTTGCGTGATCCCCTGTTCAAGTTTTTCCATTCTTTTTCTGATAGTTTCTGTTTGTTTTTGGAATTCAGATGTTCCATCCTCCAAATCACTAATTCCATCTTCTGTCTGTTTGAATCTATCATTGTAGGTATCCATTGTTTTTTCCATCTTTTCTACTTTGTCCTTCACTTCCATAAGTTCTGTGATTTGTTTTTCAGTTTTTCTATTTCTTCTTTATGTTCAGCCCATGTCTTCTTCATGTCCTCCCTCAATTTATCGATTTCGTTTTTGAAGAGATTTTCCATTTCTTTTCATATATTCAGCATTAGTTGTCTCAACTCCTGTATCTCATTTGAACTATTGGTTTGTTTCTTTGACTGGGCCATATTTTCAATTTTTTGCGTGTGATCCGTTATCTTCTGCTGGCATCTGTGCATTTAGACAGATTTCCCTGTATGTTGGATCCAAAAGTTTGGAAGATTTTTCTGTGAAATCTCTGGGTTCTGTTTTTCTTATCCTGCCCAGTAGGTGGCGCTCGTGGCACACGTTTGTCTGCGAGTCCCACCAGTAAAAGGTGCTGTTGGTCCTTTAACTTTGGAAAACTCTCGCCGTCCAGGAGGTCGCTAGCCGAAGCGGCTTATACGTTATATTTTACAATAGAAAAGTTTAAAAAAAATGAAAAAATCAAGGAATTAACTGGCAACTTGGAAGAACTAGAGAAAAAACAACAAACTAACCCCAAAGCAAGCAAAAGGAAAGAAATAATGATTAGAGCAGAAATAAATGAAATTGAAAACATGAAAACAATTGAGAAAAATCAACAAAATCAGAGGGTGGCTCTATGAGAAATTCAATACGATTGCATGACCCTTAACAAGGTTGACAAAAAGAAGAAGAGAAAGAATGCAAATAAATACAATCAGAAATGGGAGAGGAGACATAACCTCTCACCCAACAGAAATAAAGGAAGCAATGAAAGGATACAATGAACAACTTTATGCTAATAAACTACACAATGCAGATGAAATGGACAACTTCTTAGAAGGGCATGAAGAACCAGCATTGATTTGGAAGAAATAGATGGCCTCAACAAACCAATCACAAGACAAAAAATTGAAATAGTCATTAAGAAGCTCCCCAAAAAAGAAAAGTCCAGAACCAGGTGACATCACATGTGTATTTCACCAAACATTCAAGAGAGAATTAGTACCAATCCTGCTCAAACTCCACAAAAAAATTGAAGAGGAAGGAAAGCCACCTAACTCATTTTATGAAGCCAACATCACCCTCATACCAAAGCCAAAGATATTACAAAAAAAGAAAACTACAGACCAATCTCTCTAATGAATATAGATGCAAAAATCCTCAACAAAAGTCATGTAAATTGAACCTAGCCAGATATTAAAAGAATTATATGCCATGACCAAGTTGGATTCATCCCATGTATGCAAGGATGTTTCAACATAAGAAAAGTAATTAATGTAATGCACCATATCAATGAATCAAAGCAAAAACACCACATGATCATCTTGACTGATGCACAAAAGGCATTTGACATAACTCAGCATCCTCTCTTGCTGGAAACACTTTAAAGGATAGAAATAGAAGGGAACTTCCTCAACATGATAAAAGGAATATATGAAAAACCCACAGCTAACATCATCCTGAGTGAGGAAACACTGAAAACTTTTCCCCTAAAATCAGGAACAAGGCAAGGATGTCCACTATCACCATTGTTATTCAACATTGTGTTGGAAGTTCTAGCCAGAGCAATTAGACAAAAAAAGGAAAGAAATAGAAGATAAGAAACTAGAAAGGAAGAAGTAAAACTCTCACTGTTTGCAGATGATATATGCCCAAAACCCTGAAAAAGCCACAGCAAAACTATTAGAGCTAATAGTACAGCAAAGTGGCAGGTTGCAAGGTCAACAGTCAAAAATCTGTAGTGTTTTTGTACACTAGTAATGAACAATCTGAGGGGAAAATCAAGAAAAAAAATTTTCTTAACAATTGCAACCAAATGAATAAAATATTTAGGAATAAATTTAACTAAAAAGACAAAAGACCTATACAAAGAAAACTACACGAAATTGTTAAAAGAAATTACAGAAGACCTATATAAATGGAAGGGTATACCATGTTCATAGATTGGAAGATGAAATATAGTTAAGATGTCAATTCTACCTAAATTGATTCACAGATTCAATGAAATAGCAATTAAATTCCCAAAAACTTACTTTGCAGAAATAGAAAAGCCAATATTTGGTTATTGGAAGGCCAGGGTGCTCCGAATAGCTAAAAGTATCCTGAGAAAGAAAAAAGAAGTCAGAGGTCTCATGCTACCTGACTTTAAGACATATTACAATACTACAGTGGTCAAAATAGCATGGTACTGGCATAAAGATAGCTACATTGAGCAATGGAATCAAATACAATATTCAGATATAGACCCTGTCATCTATGGACAATTGATCTTTGATAAGGCAGTCAAGCCAACTCACCTGGGACAGAACAGTTTTCTTCAATAAATGATGCCTAGACCACTGGATATCCACATGCAAAAGAATGAGAGAGGATTCATATCCCACACCCTATACAAAATTAACTCAAAAATGAATCAAAGACCTAAATATTAGATCTAAGCCCATAAAACTTTTAGAAGAAAATGTATGGAAATATCTTATAAATCTTATAATAGGAGGCAGTTTCCTAAACCTTACACCCAAAGCACTAGCATTGAATAAATAAATAAATAAATGGGAACTCCTCAAAATTAAACATTTGTGGATCAAAGAACTTCATTAACAAAGTAAAAAGACAGCTTACACAATGGGAGATAATATTTGGAAATGATATATCAGATAAAAGTCTAGTCCAGGATAAATAAAGATATTGTTCATTCAACTCAACAACAAAAAGGCAAACAACCCAATTACAAAATGGACAAAAGACATAAACAGACACTTCTCAGAAGAGGAAATACAAATGCCCAAAAGGCACATGAAAAGATGCCCAACTTCCCTGGCTATTAGGGAAATGTGAATAAAAAACAAAGTGAGGTATTTCACATCCATGAAAATGTCCATTATCAATAAAACAGAATACAAGAAGTGCTGGATGTTAGAGAAAGAGGCAAACTTATCTACCATTGGTGTGAATGTCAAATTGTACAACTGTTGTTAAAGACAGTTTGGCAGTACCTCAGGAAGCTAAGTATAGATTTTCCATATGACCCAGCAATGCCATTGCTGGGTATCTACTCATATAACATGAGGGCAAGGACACAACTGGACATTTGCACATTGATGTTTCTAGCAGCATTATTTACAATTGTGAAGAGATGGAAACAGCCAAAATGTCCATCAAGAGATGAGAGGCTAAGCACGCTGTGATATATTCATATGATAGAATAATATGTAGCTGTAAGACATTATATATTTACAAAATATATAACAACATGGATGAAACTTAAGGACATTTTGCTGAGTGAGATTCAAAAGAAATAAAAGGACAAATGTTGTATGGCCTCACTGATATGAACTAACACTAATGAACGAAGTTGGAGAATTTCATTTAAGAAAAGAGGTTATCAGGAGATAGAAATAGCATAGATATTGTAGCATAGATATTGGGTAATTGGAATTGAAGGGATACAGATTGTGCAACAAGACTGATTATAAAAATTCAAAAGTGGATGGCACACTACTACCTAACTGTAGTACAATAATGTTAGAACACTGAGATGGTATAATCTAGTAATGCCTAGAGTGGATAATGATAGTGACTAAATATACAAATTTAAAAATGTTTTTGCATGAGGAAGAACAAAGGAATGTTAATACTACAGGGTGTTGAAAATGAATGGTAATTAATATTTTAAAAGTTTAACTTTTGTGTGAGACTAAAGCAAACAATGTTTATTTGATACAAAATGTCTATTTTGACTATTACATTTCCTAATATAACATGTGTACAGCTTAATTGAACACCATACTATATGAAACCTTGAGTAGGGTATGAGATTTTGTAGTTTTGTCCAGAGTGATGCCCTGATAAATCTCAGAGTGATCTGAACAGTGAAGAAAAAATGTTTGCAAAGTCCCCTTGGGGGAATGGTAAGAAAGGAAGAAAATTCAACTTTGCCAAATGGAGAATTCTTGATATTCTCACAAGTAGGGGGGGCAACCAAAGCAATAGGCTGAGCCTCCAATCTTGGGGTTTCTTCACATGAAACTTAACCCCACAAAGGATAGGCTAAGTCTACTTAAAATTAGTCCTAAGAGTCACCCCCAAAAGAACCTCTTTTATTGTTCAGAGGTGGCCTTTCTCTCTCAGAAAAGAGGACAAGCAAACTCATTGCCCTCCCCCTCTCTACATGGGCCATGACTTCCAGGGGTATGGACCTTCCTGGCAATATGGAACAGAAGTCCTAGAATGAGCTGGAACTCAGCATGAAGAGATAGAGATAATCTTCTCGACCAAAAGGGGGAAAAGTGAAATGAGACAAAATAAAATGTCAGTGGCTGAGAGATTCCAGTGTTCAGAGGGTTTTCCTGGAGGTTATTCTTATAAATAATATAGATATATCCTGTTTAGTCAAGGTGTAATGGAGAGACTGGAAGGAACTGACTGAAAATGCAGAGCTGTGTTCCAGTAGCCATGTTTCTTGAAGGTGATTGTATAATAATATAGCTTTCACAATGTGACTGTGATTGTGAAAACCTTGTGTGTGATGCTCCTTTTATCTACCTTATTGACACGTGAGTAAAACATTTGGATTTAAAACAAATAAATAAATAACATGGTGGACAAATGTTAAAATAAATTTAATAGATTGAAATGCTTGTGATCAATGAAAGGGAGGAGTAAGGGGAACTATTTTCTGTTTTCTTTTTATTTGTTTTTCTGAATTGATGCAAATGTTCTAAGAAATGATCATGGTGATGAATATGCAACTATGTGATGATACTGTAAGTTACTGAATAAATGTGTAGAATGGAATGATCATATGGTAAGAATGTTTGTATTTGTATGTTTGTATGTTTAATACATAAAATTTAAAAATAGGCCCAAGAATCACCTCCAACAGAACCTCTTTTGTTGCTCAAAAGTGGCTTCTCTCTCTAAGCCAACACAACAAGCAAACTCACTGCCCTCCCACTCTCTACATGAGACATGACTTCCAGGGGGTGTGAACCTTCCTGGCAATGTGGGACAGAAATCCTAGAATGAGCTGGTATTCAGCATCAAGGAACTGTGAAAATCTTCTTGACCAAAAGGGGGAAGGGTGAAATGAGACAAAATAAAGTGTCAATGACTGAGGGATTTCAAACAGAGTTGAGAAGTAATCCTGGAGTCATTTAATAGATATCACCTTTTTAGTGAAGGTGCAATGGAGAGATTGGTGGGAACTGTCTGAAAATGTAAAGCTTTGTTCCAGTAGCCATGTTCTTGAAGCTGATTGTATAATGATATAGCTTTCACAATGTGACTGTGTGATTATGAAAACCTTGTGTCTGATGCTCCTTTTATCTACCTTTTTGACAGATGAGTAAAACATATGGATTAAAAATAAATAAAAAATAAGGAGAACATATGTTAAGATAAATTTAGTACATTGAAATGCTACTGATTAATGAGAGAGAGGGATAAGGGGTATAGTATGTATGAACTGTTTTCTGTTTACTTTTTATTTCTTTTTCTGAATTGATACAAATGTTTTAAGAAATGATAATGATGATGAATATACAACTATACCATTATATTGTGAATTACTGATTATATATGTGGAATGGTATGATCATCTGGTAAGAATGTTAGTGTTTGTATGTTGGTATGTTAATGCAATAAAATAAATTTTTTTAAAAGGTGGGTTTATAAACCCTTGTGTCCCACTCATTAACACTGCAAATATAAATAATTCTTGCATGAACTACAGTGTTACAAAGCTTGTAAAAAAAAGTGTATAATTTGGGGATATAGGAGGAAAATGGCTATTGCACATTAAGGGCAGTATTTGACAGGAACACATGAACACTACCACAGCAATGCCAGGGATATATAATGAGGGAAGGACAAGAGTTAAGGAAGGTCTGGATTTTATTTGGTGAGGATGTGTTTATTGATTATCTTTCTCTTGGGAACAATGAAATTGTCCAAATTTGGGAGTGTTGATGGACTTTGGCTTTAGACATTGCACATGTTGCCCAATGGATTGAAGTAGCAGTAGGATATACAAACTGAGAAGTAGAAGAGCAAATGATGGTGTATACATAAGATTGAATATTGTGCTACTAGAAAAAAGAGCAAAGTTGTGAGGCATGCAATGATGTGAATGAATCTGTAGAACATTTCATCAAAAAAAATAAGTCATGAGCAAAAGGGCAAATATTGTATCATCTCATTTAAAAAATACTTGTAAGAAAATTGGGGCATAGATTTTAAGCTCATATAGCAGTCACTTTTCATCCAGAGTGGTAATTATTATTTCTGGATATATTTACAACCTGGTATTCAGATTTAAGAGCAAAGCCAATCAAGTCTGCATTAAAGTAATACATAACACAGGTATATGGAAGATATTGTCTGTGTTTTAGAACTTCATCTACTCTATGAGACCAAAGGAAAAAAGGTTTATTTTTTTCAGCACTTAAATGTTTTGTAGCACATAATTTACAAATATGTTTATTACTCAAGAAATTTTGTTTAAATATTTGGGTACACAGGGAGCCCAGAATGACAATGAGGGCTTTTATCCTGTAGAGCTTCAAGTAATGCCTTGATATGTCACAGAGTATACTAAGCAAATAATCGGAAGGTATTGGAAAAGTCCCTTAAGGAATGGGAGAAAAAATATAGAACTCTTAAATTTTATCACCAGAGAGGCCCCAGATACTGTGTCCAACATTCAGGATACAGAAATCAGTAGGCCAAGTACTTGATCTTGAGGTTTGTTCTTGTGAAAATTATTTATGTAACAGGGAGGATTGCCTACCTATAGGAATGTCTAAATGTAATGTGTGGGTGACCTCTTTTGTTGCTCATATGTGGTTCTCTTTTCCTAAGCACAACACTGCAATTTAAGCCATTGCCCTGCCCCCTACATGGGACATGATATCCAGGTGTTAAGGTCTCCCTGGATGTGTGGGAGATGAATCTCTGGGATGAACCTTGCCTTTGCACTGGGGAATAAACAATGCCATCCTGTCCAAAAGGGGAAAAGTAAATAGAACAAATAAAGTATCAGTGTGGGAGTTCAAATAGAGTTGAGAGGCTACTCAGGAGGTCACTCATACATGCTTCAGGTAGACATTGCTGCCTGTTGTAATTTGCCAAACCTCAACAAAAACCATTTCTGCCAATCCTAAAGAGTACATTGGACCTTATATAAGATTCTTCAGAGGTTCTACATGCTGAGGTACATTTCCAGAAACCTAAAACCTCCAAATCATTCCCTTGACCATATAAATACTGAAATGCAGAGAAGGCAGCCTCTCCAGAACATCAACTAGTTCATTTCCCTATTCCTTATTTCTGAGAGCCCCATCCAACATGAAAAAATTAGAATGAGTGTAGCCCCCATACCCCTAAAGAGTGGGGGAAAGATTAAGGTGATGGTGAAATTACACAGAGAAGTTAAGTTTTAACAAATAAGTGTGATTGCTGAATCATGCTGTCAATTTTTCTTTTATTCTTCTGTACCATAGAGCAGCTGGAAGTAAAAACTTAAAATTGTAGGATTGTAACCCATATCAAACTCTGAAATCTGTTCTACAACCATCATGATGTATTTTGTAATTTATTTTTTGTATATATGTTATTTTTCACAAAAGAAGAGAAAAGACAAGGAGAATTACAATAGAGATGACAGGAGTTAAGTGAATATGACTGTGAAATTATTATATATATTTTTTGGCCTTCAGTGTCTTGGAGCAGGTAGAAATAAAAATGAAAAATTATGTTACTACAACCCATAAGAAAATTTAAAATCTGATTTATAACTACTTGTTAAAATTTACTTGCAAATTTCTTGCTTTCTTGTATATATGTTATATTTCACAATAAAAACATGGTAAAAATTAAAAAATTAAAACAAAGCAAACAAACAAATCATTGTCAAAGTCCCATGAAGGATGGGAGAAAAAATATGGAGTTCTCAAATTTTACCGCTGTGGAACCCCTGACACTTTGTCAAACATTAAGGACACTCAGATCAATAGGTCAAACCCTCAATCTTGGAGCTTTGTCCTGTGAAGCTTATTTTCATAATGAGAATGCTTAGCCTACCTATAGTTATGCTCAAGTGTTACTTCAAGAGGCCTTCTTTTGTTGCTCAAGTGGAGTCTCTCCCTCTATAAGCCCAGTTCCACAAGTGAAATCATTATCCTCCCCCTGACATGGGATATGACACACAGGGGTGAAAGGCACCTTGGGATATGACTCCCAGCAATGAGCCTGGCCCTGGTACCATGGGATCAACAATGCCTTCCTGACAAAAAGGGGGAGATGAATAGTAACAAATAAGGTATCAGTGGCTGGGTGTCCTTCATATTACAAATTGTAGGTAGAGGGTTCATATAGATTTGAGAGGCTACTCTGGATACTATACTAGTGCAAGCTTCAGCTACACATTGCCATATATCTTGGTTTGCCAAACCTCAACCAAAATTGCTGCCATTCCTAAAGAACATCTCTGACCTCCAGTTTGGTTTCTAGGCCAGTAAGTTCCAAAATTCATAGGGGCCACTTCCAGAACATCAGCTGGTGCCACCCCATCCCATATTCTTGACACCCCTTTCCAGCATGAAAAATTTAGAATAAATATAGTCCCAAATCTCCTAAATATAGGGAAAAGGTCTAAGAAGTTGTTGTTTTAACAGAAGATAGGATTTAATAAGTGAGCATAATTGCTAAATCATTATATTCCTATTATATTTCTCTTAGTCTCCAGTGTCTTTGAGCTACTGGAAATAAAAACCTAAAATTGAAATTGTAACCTATACCAAACTATGAAATCTGTTCTACAACTAATAATTGTAGTATACTTTGAAATTTATTGTTTTTTTATTATGTTATTTTCCACTATTAAAAAACTGGAAAAGTCCGAACATGCTGAGCTCATAATCCAGAATTGATATATCAAAACCACCTTCTGCTAGGGTATGGTCCTTATCTTTTAATTCCTGTTTATTAATATGAACTTTAAGACAAGTTCATCTTCTTTGATTTCCTTTATAATTATCATGCCAAAGAATGTCATAAAGTAAAATGTACCTCTAATGTTAATGATTTTCAAATGATGTAGAAGTTTCAGATGGGGAAAAGTGAGGAAAACTGCACTTTTAAACCTCCAGCCTAGTGGTGGTTTTGTTGAAATAAAGCTCTTTAATAGAGGGAAGCCTGTGGCTATATACAAATGCCAAAGCATTTTAGCTTTCATAATTTCAAAGAAGTGATTAAATTGAGCTAGTGGATAATGGGGGGATATCCAACATACAGTCTGTTTTTTGTGGGGGGATGGTTAATGGACAGGCTCCAGGAATCAAACCTGGGTCTCTGGCATGACAGGTGAGAATTCTTCCACTGAGCCACTGTTCATCCAGATTCCCTTTTTTTAATTTGAAAAGCTGTTCAATCAGGTAAGATTTATTTTTTCACTAATCAACATCAAAAGTTAAAATGATTACATTAAGTGTGGGTTGGGGTATAGGGAAATTAGTACTTCAATACATTATTGATGAAAGTGTAAAGGGTATATAACATTTGGGGAGGGCAATATGGCAATATTTATTAAAAATGAAATGCTTCTCAAACCAACCATTCCCTTTCTAGATCTCTCTCCTAGATATGGATAAGAATGTTTTCCAAGATTTGTTTTTTAAGGCTTAACAACAGAAGAATGCAAAAGTAAATTGATTATTTGCAAAGTCCCTTGAGGATTAGAGAAAAAATATGGATCTATTATACTTCCCCACCTGGGAAATTCCGATATTCTTTCAAGCATTAGGGACTCCCAAATTAATAGGCCAAAGTCCACAATCTCGAGGCTTGCAATTATGAAACTTATTTCATAAACAACAGAGAAGCTAAGCCTACCTATAATTATGCCTAAAAGTCACTTTTTTGTTGCTCAGATGGTCTCTCTCTCTCTAAGTCCAATTTTGCAAAGAAATGCATTACCCTTCCCCTATGTGGGACATGGCCTCCAGTGGTGTAAGTCTCCCTGGTAACATGGGACATGATTCCCAAGGATGAGCCTGGCCCTGGCATCATGGAATTGACAATGCCTGCTTGACCAAAAGGGGGAAATTAAATGGAATAAAGTTAGGTTTCAGTGCTAAGATATTTCAGATAGAATTGAGAGACTGTTCTGAAGGTTACTCTTATGCAAGCTTCAGCTAGATATTGCTAATTGCTTCAGTATGCAAAGTCCCAACCAATAGTATTCCTGAAAAACCTAAAGAACACCCACGGCACCATCTGAGACTGTATAAAGGTTTCACTTACTAAGTTTATTTTCAGAAACCTAAAACCTCTGGATTGTTCCTATGCCAGATAAGCCCTGAAACCTATAGGTACCAGTCTCTCCAAGAACATTATCCAGTTTCATCCCCCTACCCCATAATGTTGACATCCCTTTTCTCTTTTTTTAATGAGTTTTTCCAATTGATTCTTTTTTTTATTAATTAAAGAAAAAAGAAATTAACACAATATTTAGAAATAATTCCATTCTACATATGCAATCAGTAATTCTTAACATCATCATATAGATGCATGAGCATCATTTCTTAGTACATTTGCATCGATTTAGGAAAAGAACTAGCAAAACAACAGAAAAAGATATAGAATGTTAATATAGAGAAAAAATTAAAATAATTATAATAGTAAAAAAAAGAAAAGGAAAAAGAAAAAAAAGACAAACAAACAGACAGACAAAAAAAACACTATAGCTCAGATGCAGCTTCATTCAGTGTTTTAACATGGTTACTTTACAATTAGGTAGTACTGTGCTGTCCATTTTTGAGTTTTTGTATCTAGTTCTGTTGCACAGTCTTTATCCCTCCAGCTCCAATTACCCATTATCTTACCCTGTTTCTAACTCCTGCTGGACTCTGTTACCAATGACATATTCCAAGTTTATTCTCGAATGTCGGTTCACATCAGTGGAACCATACAGGATTTGTCCTTTAGTTTTTGGCTAGACTCACTCAGCATAATGTTCTCTAGGTCCATCCATGTTATTACATGCTTCATAAGTTTATTCTGTCTTAAAGCTGCATAATATTCCATTGTATGTATATACAACAGTTTGTTTAGCCACTCTTCTGTTGATGGAGATTTTGGCTGTTTCCATCTCTTTGCAATTGTAAATAACGCTGCTATAAACATTGGTGTGCAAATGTCAGTTTGTGTCTTTGCCCTCAAGTCCTTTGAGTAGATACCTAGCAATGGTATTGCTGGGTCGTATGGCAATTCTATATTCAGCTTTTTGAGGAACTGCCAAACTGCCTTCCACAGTGGTTGCACCATTTGACATTCCCACCAACAGTGGATAAGTGTGCCTCTTTCTCTGCATCCTCTCCAGCACTTGTCATTTTCTGTTTTGTTGATAAAGGCCATTCTGGTGGGTGTGAGATGATATCTGATTGTGTTTTTTTTTTATTAATTAAAAAAAATTAACTAACACAACATTTAGAAATCATTCCATTCTACATATGCGATCAGTAATTCTTAATATCAACACATAGATGTATGATCATCATTTCTTAATACATATGCATCGATTTAGAAAAAGAAATAGCAAGACAACAGAAAAAGAAATAAAAATGATAATATAGAGAAAAATAAAAATAAAAATAAAAAATACAAAAATATATAAGAAAAAAAAAACCATAGCTCAGATGCAGCTTCATTCAGTGTTTTAACATAATTACATTACAATTAGGTAGTATTGTGCTGTCCATTTTTTTTTTTTTAGAAATCATACCATTTTACATATGCAATCAGTAATTCTTGACATCATCACATAGATGGATGATAATCGTTTCTTAGTACATTTGCATCGGTTTAGAAGAACTAGCAATATAACCGAAAAAGATATAGAATGTTAATATAGAGAAAAAAAATAAAAGTAATAATAGTAAAAACAAAACAAAACAAAACAAAAACCTATAGCTCGGATGCAGGTTCATTTAGTGTTTTAACATGATTACTTTACAATCAGGTATTATTGTGCTGTCCATTTTTGAGTTTTTGTATCTAGTCCTGTTGCACAGTCTGTATCCCATCACATCCAATTATCCATTATCTTACCCTATTTCTAACTTCTGCTGAACTCTGTTACGAATGACATATTCCAAGTTTATTCTCGAGTGTCGATTCACATCATTGGAACCATACAGTATTTGTCTTTTAGTTTTTGGCTAGACTCACTCAGCATAATGTTTTCTAGGTCCATCCATGTTATTACATGCTTCATAAGTTTATCCTGCCTTAGAGTTGCATAATATTCCATCGTATGTATATACCACAGTTTGTTTAGCCACTCGTCTGTTGATGGACATTTTGGCTGTTTCCATCTCTTTGCAATTGTAAATAACGCTGCTATAAACATTGGTGTGCAAATGTCCGTTTGAGTTTTTACCCTTAATTCCTTTAGTAGATTCCCAGCAATGGTATTGCTGGGTCGTATGGTAATTCTATCTTCAGCTTTTTGAGGAACTGCCAAACTGCCTTCCACAGTGTTTGCACCATTTGACATTGCCACCAACAGTGGATAAGTGTGTCCCTTTCACTGCATCCTCTCCAGCACTTGTCATTTTCTGTTTTGTTGATAATGGCCATTCTGGTGGGTGTGAGATGATATCTCATTGTGGTTTTGATTTGCATTTCTCTAATGGCCAGGGACATTGAGCATCTCTTCATGTGCCTTTTGGCCATTTGCATTTCCTCCTCTGAGAGGTGTCTATTCAAATCTTTTTCCCATTTTGTAATTGGGTTGGCTGTCTTTTTGTTGTTGAGTTGAACAATCTCATTATAAATTCTGGATACTAGACCTTTATCTGATATGTCGTTTCCAAATATTGTCTCCCATTGTGTAGGCTGTCTTTCTACTTTCTTGATGAAGTTCTTTGATGCACAAAAGTGTTTAATTTTGAGGAGTTCCCATTTATTTATTTCCTTCTTCAGTGCTCTTGCTTTAGGTTTAAGGTCCATAAAACTGCCTCCAATTGTAAGATTCATAAGATATCTCCCAACATTTTCCTCTAACTGTTTTATGGTCTTAGACCTAATGTTTAGATCTTTGATCCATTTTGAGTTAACTTTTGTGTAGGGTGTGAGATATGGGTCTTCTTTCGTTCTTTTGCATATGGATATCCAGTTCTCTAGGCACCATTTATTGAAGAGACTGTGTTGTCCCAGGTGAGTTGGCTTGACTGCCTTATCAAAGACCAAATGTCCATAGATGAGAGGGTCTATATCTGAGCACTCTATTCATTCCATTGGTCGATATATCTATCTTTATGCCAATACCATGCTGTTTTGAGCACTGTGGCTTCATAATATGCCTTAAAGTCAGGCAGTGCAAGAACTCCAGCTTCGTTTTTTTTCCCTCAAGATGTTTTTAGCAATTCGGGGCACCCTGCCCTTCCAGATAAATTTGCTTATTGGTTTTTCTATTTCTGAAAAATAAGTTGTTGGGATTTTGATTGGTATTGCATTGAATCTGTAAATCAATTTAGGTAGGATTGACAACTTAACTATATATAGTCTTCCAATTCATGAACACGGTATGCCCTTCCATCTATTTAGGTCTTCTGTGATTTCTTTTAACAGTTTTTGTAGTTTTCTTTGTATAGGTCTTTTGTCTCTTTAGTTAAATTTATTCCTAAGTATTTTATTCTTTTAGTTGCAATTGTAAATGGGATTCGTTTCTTGATTTCCCCCTCTCCTTGTTCATTGCTAGTGTACAGAAACACTACAGATTTTTGAGTGTTGATCTTGTAACTTGATACTTTGCTGTACTTATATATTAGCTCTAGTAGTTTTGTTGTGGATTTTTCCGGGTTTTTGACATATAGTATCATATCATCTGCAAAGAGTGATAGTTTTACTTCTTCCTTTCCAATTTTGATGCCTTGTATTTCTTTTTCTTGTCTAATTGCTCTGGCTAGAACCTCCAACACAATGTTGAATAACAGTGGTGATAATGGACGTCCTTGTCTTGCTCCTGATCTTAGGGGGAAAGTTTTCAATTTTTCCCCATTGAGGATGATATTAGCTGTGGGTTTTTCATATATTCCCTCTATCATTTTAAGGAAGTTCCCTTGTATTCCTATCTTTTGAAGTGTTTTCAACAGGAAAGGATGTTGAATCTTGTCAAATGCCTTCTCTGCATCAGTTGAGATGATCATGTGATTTTTCTGCTTTGATTTGTTGATATGGTGTATTACATTAATTGATTTTCTTATGTTGAACCATCCTTGCATACCTGGGATGAATCCTACTTGGTCATGATGTATAATTCTTTTAATGTGTTGTTGGATACGATTTTCTAGAATTTTTTTGAGGATTTTTGCATCTATATTCATTAGATAGATTGGCCTTTAGTTTTCTTTTTTTGTAATATCTTTGCCTGGTTTTGGTATGAGGGTGATGTTGGCTTCATAGAATGAATTAGGTAGTTTTCCCTCCACTTCGATTTTTTGAAGAGTTTGAGGAGAGTTGGTACTAATTCTTTCTGGAATGTTTGATAGAATTCACATGTAAAGCCATCTGGTCCTGGACTTTTTTTTTTAGGAAGCTTTTGAATGACTGATTCAATTTCTTTACTTGTGATTGTTTTATTGAGGTCATCTATTTCTTCTTGAGTCAAAGTTGGTTGTTCATGTCTTTCCAGGAACCCGTCCATTTCATCTAAATTGTTGTATTTATTATTGTAAAGTTGTTCATAGTATCCTGTTATTAACTCCTTTATTTCTGTGAGGTCAGTAGTGATGTCTCCTCTTCCATTTCTGATCTTATTTATTTGCATCCTCTCTCTTCTTCTTTTTGTCAATCTTGCTAAGGGCCCATCAATCTTATTGATTTTCTCATAGAACCAACTTCTGGCCTTATTGATTTTCTCTATTGTTTTCATGTTTTCAATTTCATTTATTTGTGCTCTAATCTTTGTTATTTCTTTCCTTTTGCTTGCTTTGGGATTAGTTTGCTGTTCTTTCTCTAGTTCTTCCAAATGGATAGTTAATTCCTGAATTTTTGCCTTTTCTTCTTTTCTGATATAGGCATTTAGAGCAATAAATTTCCCTCTTAGCACTGCCTTTGCTGCGTCTCATAAGTTTTGATATGTTGTGTTTTCATTTTCATTCGCCTCGAGGTATTTGCTAATTTCTCTAGCAATTTCTTCTTTGACCCACTGGTTGTTTAGGAGTGTGCTGTTGAGCCTCCATGTATTTGTGAATTTTCTGGAACTCCGCCTATTATTGATTTCCAGCTTCATTCCTTTGTGATCCGAGAAAGTGTTGTGTATGATTTCAATCTTTTTAAATTTGTTAAGACTTACTTTGTGACCCAGCATATGGTCTATCTTTGAGAATGATCCATGAGCACTTGAGAAAAAGGTGTATCCTGCTGTTGTGGGATGTAATGTCCTATAAATGTCTGTTAAGTCTAGCTCATTTATAGTAATATTCAGATTCTCTATTTCTTCATTGATCCTCTGTCTAGATGTTCTGTCCATTGATGAGAGTAGTGAATTGAAGTCTCCAACTATTATGGTATATGTGTCTATTTCCCTTTTCAGTGTTTGCAGTGTGTTCCTCACGTATTTTGGGGCATTCTGGTTTGGTGCGTAAATATTTATGATTGTTATGTCTTCTTGTTTAATTGTTCCTTTTATTAGTGCATAGTGTCCTTCTTTGTCTCTTTTAACTGCTTTACATTTGAAGTCTAATTTGTTGGATATTATTGTAGCCACTCCTGCTCTTTTCTGGTTGTTATTTGCATGAAATATCTTTTCCCAACCTTTCACTTTCAACGTATGTTTATCTTTGGGTCTAAGATGTGTTTCCTGTAGACAGCATATAGAAGAATCCTGTTTTTTAATCCATTCTGCCAATCTATGTCTTTTGATTGGGGAATTCATTCCATTAACATTTAGTGTTATTACTGTTTGGATAATATTTTCCTCTACCATTTTGCCTTTTGTATTATATATATTATATCTTATTTTCCTTCTTTCTACACTCTTCTCCATACCTATCTCTTCTGTCTTTTCGTATCTGACTCTAGTGCTCCCTTTAGTATTTCTTGCAGAGCTGGTCTCTGGGTCACAAATTCTCTCAATGACTTTTTGTCTGAGAATGTTTTAATTTCTCCCACATTTTTGAAGGATAATTTTGCTGGATATAGGTGTCTTGGTTGGCAGTTTTTCTCTTTTAGTAATTTAAATATATCATCCCACTGTCTCATAGCTTCCATGGTTTCTGCTGAGAAATCTACACATACTCTTATTGGGTTTCCCTTGTATGTGATGGATTGTTTTTCTCTTGCTGCTTTCAAGATCCTCTCTTCCTCTTTGACCTCTGACATTCTAACTAGTAAGTGTCTTGGAGAACCCCTATTTGGGTCTTATCTCTTTAGGGTGCGCTGCACTTCTTGGATCTGTAATTTTAGGTCTTTCATAAGAGTTGGAAAATTTTCAGTGATAATTTCTTCCATTAGTTTTTCTCCTCCTTTTCCCTTCTCTTCTCCTTCTGGGACACCCACAACACATATATTTGTGTGGTTCATATTGTCCTTGACTTCCCTGATACCCTCTTCAAATTTTTCCATTCTTTTCCTGATAATTTCTGTTTCTTTTTGGAATTCAGATGTTCCATCCTCCAAATCACTAATTCTATCTTCTGTCTCTTTAAATCTATCATTGTAGGTCTCCATTGTTTTTTCCATCTTTTCTACTTTATCCTTCACTTCCATAAGTTCTGCGATTTGTTTTTTCAGTTTTTCTATTTCTTCTTTATGTTCAGCCCATGTCCTCTTCATGTCCTCCCTCAATTTATCAATTTCATTTTTGAAGAGGTTTCCATTTCTGTTCGTATATTCAGCATTAGTTGTCTCAGCCCTTGTATCTCATTTGAATTTTTGGTTTGTTCCTTTGACTGGGCCATATTCCCAATCATCTGAACGTGGACAGTTATCTTCTGCTGCTGGCGTCTGGGCATTTAATCAGATTTCCCTGGGTGTCGGACCCAGAAAGTTGTAAGATTTTTCTTTGAAATTTCTGGGTTCTGTTTTTCTTATGCTGCCCAGTAGGTGGCGCTCGTGGCACACGTTTTTCTGCGGGTCCCACCAGTAAAAGGTGCTGTGGGTCCTTTAACCTTGGAAAACTTTCATCGTCCGGGAGGTTCGCTAGCCGAAGCGGTTTGGAAGAGTGTCAGTCGGCCCGGAGTCCGAACGCCGGGAGGGTCACTGGCCGCCGCAGCCCGGGAAAGCGCCCGTCCGAATTTCCTATTCGACCCGGGGTGCCAAGCGTGGTGGGAGGGCGCCAGCCGCAGTGGCCAGTCCGGGAAAGTGCACCTTCCCGGGGAGTCACGGGTTTGGAAGGGGCCCCCCCCGTCACCATTCTCCGTGACCTGGGGATTTCCGATCCCATTCTCTCAGTTGGTCCGGGGGGCCGCGCGTGATGTGGGTGCCAGCCACTGCAGTTTGAGGGAACCGCCTGTCCAATTCTCCCCGCCGGCCCAGGAAGGGGGAAGGGAGTGACTCCGGTCACTTGCCGCCCCGCCCGGTGAAGCCCGCGCCCCTCGGTGATCTCACCAGAGCGGGTTCTCTCAGCCAGCCAGCCGTTCCAGGATGGGGTACGCTGTCTTTTTTATCTCTGTCGTGGCTTTGGGAGCTGTTCTGTATTGTTTCTACTCCCCTAGTAGCTGTCCTGGAGGAGAAACTTCAGTTCGCCTGTGCCCTTCTTCGACAGTTCCCAGTCAGCACGGAGGAGCTGCCGCTGCAGCCTCTCTCCATGGGTTTGGGTGGGTCCAATCTCCTGTCCCGAGGCTTCTTGACTTCAGACCTCAGCCTCCATGGTTTTGCCTCTGAAGTTACTTTTCTTCCAATGTGTCCCTTCTCTGAACCTCCCCTCATTGGGGTTTTGATTTGCATTTCTTTAATGGCCAGGGACATTGAGCATCTCTTCATGTGCCTTTTGGCCATTTGTATTTCCTCTTCTGATAGGTGTCTGTTCAAGTCTTTTTCCCATTTTGTAATTGGGTTGGATGTCTTTTTGTTGTTGAGTTGGACAATCTCTTTATAAATTCTGGATACTAGACTTTTATCTGATATGTCATTTCCAAATATTGTCTCCCATTGTGTAGGCTTTCTACTTTCTTGATGAAGTTCTCTGATGCACAAAAGTGTTTAATTTTGAGGAGCTCCCATTTATTTATTTCCTTCTTCAGTGCTCTTGCTTTAGGTGTAAGGTCCATAAAACCGCCTCCAATTGTAAGTTTCATAAAATATCTCCCTACATTTTCCTCTAACTGTTTTATGGTCTTAGACCTAATGTTTAGATCTTTGATCCATTTTGAGTTAACTTTTGTATAGGGTGTGAGATATGGGTTTTCTTTCATTCTTTTGCATATGGATATCCAGTTCTCTAGGCACCACTTATTGAAGAGACTGTTCTATCCCAGGTGAGTTGGCTTGACTGCCTTATCAAAGATCAAATGTCCATAGATGAGAGGGTCTATATCTGAGCACTCTATTCAATTCCATTGGTTGATATATCTATCTTTATGCCAATACCATGCTGTTTTGAGCACTGTGGCTTCATAATATGCCTTAAAGTCAGGCAGCATGAGAACTCCAGCTTCGTTTTTTATCCTCAAGATGTTTTTAGCAATTCGGGGCACCCTGCCCTTCCAGATAAATTTGCTTATTGGTTTTTCTATTTCTGAAATATAAGTTGTTGGGTTTTTGATTGGTATTGCATTGAATCTGTAAATCAATTTAGGTAGGATTGACTATATTTAGTCTTCCAATCCATGAACACGGTATGCCCTTCCATCTATTTAGGCCTTCTGTGATTTCTTTTAACAGTTTTTTGTAGTTTTCTTTATATAGGTTTTTTTCTCTTTAGTTCAATTTATTCCTAGGTATTTTATTCTTTTAGTTACAATTGTAAATTGGATTAATTTCTTGATTCCCCCTCAGCTTGTTCATTACTAGTGTATAGAAATTGTACAGATTTTTGAATGTTGATCTTGTAACCTGCTACTTTGCTGTACTCATTTATTAGCTCTGGTAGTTTTGTTGTGGATTTTTCCAGGTTTTCAACGTATAGTATCATATCATCTGCAAACAGTGACAGTTTAATTCTTCCTTTCCAATTTTGATGCCTTGTATTTCTTTTTCTTGTCTAATTGCTCTGGCTAGAACCTCCAACACAATGTTCAATAATAATGGTGATAATGGACATCCTTGTCTTGTTCCTGATCTTAGGGAGAAGTTTTCAATTTTTCCCCATTGAGGGTGATATTAGCTGTGGGTTTTTCATATATTCCCCCTATCATTTTTAGGAAGTTCCCTTTTATTCCTATCTTTTGAAGGGTTTTCAACAGGAAAGGATGTTGAATCTTGTCAAATGCTTTCTCTGCATCAACTGAGATGATCATGTGATTTTTCTTCTTTGATTTGTTGATATGGTGTATTACATTAATTGATTTTCTTATGTTGAAACATCCTTGCATACCTGGAATGAATCCTACTTGGTCGTGATGTATAATTCTTTTAATGTGTTGTTGGATACGATTTTCTAGAATTGTATTGAGGATTTTTGCATCTATGTTCATTAGAGAAATTGGTCTGTAGTTTTCTTTTTTTGTAATATCTTTGCCTGGTTTTGGTATGAGGGTGATGTTGGCTTCATAGAATGAATTATGTAGTTTTCCCTCCACTTCGATTTTTTTGAAGAGTTTGAGGAGAGTTGGTACTAATTCTTTCTGGAATGTTTGATAGAATTCACATGTAAAGCCATCTGGTCCTGGACTTTTTTTTTTAGGAAGCTTTTGAATGACTGATTCAATTTCTTTACTTGTGATTATTTTATTGAGCACATCTATTTCTTCTTGAGTCAAAGTTGGTTGTTCATGTCTTTCCAGGAACCCGTCCATTTCATCTAAATTGTTGTATTTATTATTGTAAAGTTGTTCATAGTATCCTGTTATTACCTCCTTTATTTCTGTGAGGTCAGTAGTGATGTCTCCTCTTCCATTTCTGATCTTATTTATTTGCATCCTCTCTCTTCTTCTTTTTGTCAATCTTGCTAAGGGCCCATCAATCTTATTGATTTTCTCATAGAACCAACTTCTGGCCTTATTGATTTTCTCTATTGTTTTCATGTTTTCAATTTCATTTATTTGTGCTCTAATCTTTGTTATTTCTTTCCTTTTGCTTGCTTTGGGATTAGTTTGCTGTTCTTTCTCCAGTTCTTCCAAGTGGACAGTTAATTCCTGAATTTTTGCCTTTTCTTATTTTCTGATACAGGCATTTAGGGCAATAAATTTCCCTCTTAGCACTGCCTTTGCTGTATCCCAAAAGTTTTGATATGTTGTGTTTTCGTTTTCATTCACCTCAAGGTATTTACTAATTTCTCTTGCAATTTCTTCTTTGACCCACTTGTTGTTTAAGAGTGTGTTGTTGGGCCTCCATGTATTTGTGAATTTTCTGACATTCTGCCTAGTATTGATTTCCAACTTCATTCCTTTATGATCCAAGAAACTGTTGTGTATGATTTCAATCTTTTTAAATTTGCTAAGACTTGCTTTGTGATGCAGCATATCGTCTATCTTTTAGAATGATCCATGAGCACTTGAGAAAAAGGTGTATCCTGCTGTTGTGGGATTTAATGTCCTATAAATGTCTGTTAAGTCTAGCTCATTTATAGTAATATTCAGATTCTCTATTTCTTTATTGATCCTCTGTCTAGATGTTCTGTCCATTGATGAGAGTGGGGAATTGAAGTATCCAACTATTATGGTATTTGTGTCTATTTCCCTTTTCAGTGTTTGCAGTGTATTCCTCACGTATTTTGGGGCATTCTGGTTCAGTGCATAAATATTTATGATTGTTATGTCTTCTTGTTTAATTGTTCCTTTTATTAGTATATAGTGTCCTTCTTTGTCTCTTTTAACTCTTTTACATTTGAAGTCTAACTTGTTGGATATTAGTATAGCCACTCCTGCTATCTTCTGCTTGTTATTTGCATGAAATATCTTTTCCCAACCTTTCACTTTCAACCTATGTTTATCTTTGTGTCCAAGATATGTTTCCTGTAGACAGCATATAGAAGGATCCTGTTTCTTAATCCATTCTGCCAGTCTATGTCTTTTGATTGGGGAATTCAGTCCATTAACATTTAGTGTTATTACTGTTTGGATAATATTTTCCTTTACCATTTTGCCTTTTGTATTATGTACATCATATCTGATTTTCCTTCTTTCTACACTCTTCTCCATAGCTCTCTCTTCTGTCTTTTCATATCTGACTCTAGTGCTCCCTTTAGTATTTCTTGCACAGTTGGTCTCTTGATCACAAATTCTCTCAGTGACTTTTCGTCTGAGAATGTTTTAATTTCTTCCTCATTTTTGATGGACAATTTTGCTGGATATAGAAGTCTTGGTTGGCAGTTTTTCTCTTTTAGTAATTTAAATATATCATCCCACTGTCTTATAGCTTCCATGGTTTCTGCTGAGAAATCTACACATAATCTTATTGGGTTTCCCTTGTATGTGGTGGATTGTTTTTCTCTTGCTGCTTTCAAGATCCTCTCTTTCTCTTTGACCTCTGACATTCTAACTAGTAAGTGTCTTGGAGAACGCCTATTTGGGTCTATTCTCTTTGGGGTGTGCTGCACTTCTTGGTTCTGTAATTTTAGGTCTTTCATAAGAGTTGGGAAATTTTCAGTGATAATTTCTTCCATTAGTTTTTCTCCTCCTTTTCCCTTCTCTTCTCCTTCTGGGACACCCACAACACATATATTTGTGTGCTTCATATTTTCCTTCAGTTCCCTGATCCCCTGTTCAAATTTTCCCATTCTTTTCCCTATAGTTTCTGTTTCTTTTTGGAATTCAGATGTTCCATCCTCCAAATCACTAATTCTATCTTCTGTCTCTTTAAATCTATCATTGTAGGTATCCATTGTTTTTTCCATCTTTTCTACTTTGTCCTTTCGCTTCCATAAGTTCTGTGATTTGTTTTTTCAGTTTTTCTATTTCTTTTTTTTTGCTCAGCCCTTGTCTTCTTCATGTGCTCCCTCAATTTATCGATTTCATTTTTGAAGAGATTTTCCATTTCTGTTCATATATTCAACATTAGTTGTCTCAGCTCCTGTATCTCATTTGAACTGTTGGTTTGTTCCTTTGACTGGGCCATATTTTCAATTTTCTGAGCCTGATCTGTTATCTTCTGCTGGTGTCCGGGCATTTAGTCAGATTTCCCTGGGTGTTGGACTCAACAGGTTGAAAGATTTTTCTGTGAAATCTCTGGGTTCTGTTTTTCTTATGCTGCCCAGTAGCTGGCGCTCGTGGCACACGTTTGTCTGCGGGTCCCACCAGTAAAAGGTGCTGTGGGTCCTTTAACTTTTGAAAACTCTCGCCATGGGGGAGGTTCACCAGCCGAAGTGGCTTGGAAGAGTGCCAATCCGAATCTCCCAGCCAGCCTGTGGATCCAAACGTGGGAGGGTTGCCGGCTGCCGCAGTCTTGGAGAGCGCCCTTCCGAATCTCCTAGCCAGCCCGGGGCGCCAAGCGTGGCAGGAGGGTGCCAGCTGCTGCAGCCCGGGGGAGTGCACCATTCCCAGCTGGACCGGGAAGCCACATGTTTTGAAGGGACCCCATTCACCGTTCTCTGCGTCCTGGGGATCTCTGATCCAATTCTTCCAGTTGGTCTGGGTGGACGTGCATGTGGGGAGGGCACCAGCTGCCATGGCTTGAGGGGACTGCATGTCCAATTCTCCCAGCCGGCCCGGGAAGGAGGGAGGGAGGGACTCCGGCCATCTGCCGCCCCGGCCCGGGGAAGCCCATGTCCCTCGGCGATCTCACCAGAGTGGATTCTCCCAGCCAGTCAGCCATTCCAGAATGGGGTATGCTGTCTTTTTGATCTCTGTTGTGACTCCGGGAGCTGTTCTGTACCATTTCTACTCCCCTAGTAGCTGTTCTGGAGGAGGAACTAAGACCTGCACATCTTACTAAGCCGCCATCTTCTCCAGAAGTCCCTTGACATCCAAGAGGAAGCTCATCTTCGGTCCTCATGTGGAGGGCAGAGGGCCCACAGGCCCCCGCCATGGTTGGGTTTCAGGGCCCGTGCAAAAACTGAAATGGAATGGACTTTCATCAGCCCGCAGATAGTGGAAACCCGGGCTGAGGAGGGTTGAGCAGGTGTGAGCCGGTGCAAGCCGCAGTGTCCATTTGTCCCGACACCCCCACCTCGCCTCCCTGAAAATCCAGATTCCCTTTTAAGCGGAGAATAATACTACTAATAAACAGAAAATCATCCACAGGTATCTAAAATAATTAGATTAGGATATGTTCTGGGAATCAGCCTTGAATGGCCTTTTTAATCTTCCATTTGAGTTTAGAAGCTTACTAGAGAATGTGAAATACAATGTTAAAATATCTACGAAAATTCAATAGGAAACTTCTGAATCTGTAGTATATAAACTAAAACCATTCCCTTGCTTACCACTCCACATTTGGCAATGAAGAAACTCCAACCAGACTGAGGTAGCCAAGAAACTGGTGCCAGTCTCCACCAAACTTAAAATAAATATGTCTGCAGGGTGGTACAATTGTGGCTTAGTGGCAGAGTTCTTGCCTGCCATGCCAGAGACCCGGGTTTGATTCCCAGTGCCTGCCCATGCAAAAAAAAAAAAAAGAAAGAAAAAAGAATCATGGCCACCAAAAAATTAAAAAAATAGAATCAAGACCACTGTAACAGAGTTCAACAATTTCAGGTACAAGTGCTTGTAGCCTTTGTTCTTGAAGATGATTGTATAATGATGTAGCTTTTACAATGTGATCATGGGATTATAAAATACTTGTGTCTGATGCTTCTTTTATCCAGGGCATGAGCTAATTAGTAAACAAAATAAGGATTAAAAATAAATAAATATTAGTGAGGTGATACAAAATAAAATGTGGTAGATTGAAATAACGGTTGCCAATGAGAGGGAGGAGTAGGGGGTATGGGATGTATGAGTTTTCTTTTTACTTTTTATTTCTTTTCCTTAAGTGATGCAAATGTTCTAAAAATGAGCATGGTGATGAATACACAGCTGTGTAATAATATTGTGACCCATTGATTGTATACTATGTATGGATTGTATGTGTGTGAAGATTTCTCAATAAAAATATTTTTAAAGTGTCTCACACAAGTGAGGGATGTATGAGTTCAAATTTCATAGGTCAGGCTGCAGCTGGGAACTTCAATGAAGATTTTTGATGAATTCACCATGAAGGGCTAACTGTGTGAACTAGCGATGGAAAATCTTTCTTCTGACTGCTGAAATCATCACTTCCTTTCAAGCCTTCAACTAATTGGATGAAACATCTCTCCTTGCTGCAAGTAAGCTCATTTGATTGTAGATGTAATCAGCCATAGATGCAATCAAATTAGTGATGATTTAAGTCCATGGACTTACTGATGATTTAGGTCCAGGAAATTTCCTGTTAGTTAACAGGAGAGTGATTTTTGACCAGATGACTGGACACCATTATCTCGCCAAGTTGACAAATGAACCTAAACATCACAGTATTTTTGTATCTCTATCTCTATATCTATATTTGAAAGTCTTCTAAAACATAGAGCAATGTCAAGAGTAAGAGGTTGAAAATATATCATGTAAATATTTTTAGAATATTAAATTTTATTTCATTTTGTCTATATCCAATTAGAGATACAAAAGAAACAAATATTAGAAATTAACTACTATGACAGGTTCAACTGTCAAAATTGGTCAGATGATGGTGCCCAATTTTCTGATCAAACATGCATTGGCCTCTCTATTGCTGTGGAATTAATCTTGAACACATTGATTTCATTTTGGCTGCTTATCTCTGAAGGCTTTAAAATAAGTCAAAGGAGCTTAGCTCAACTCAGCTCAGAAGCTTAGAACTGAAACAGACCCAAATATTTGGAGATGCAGAAAGGATATGCCCCAGGGGAATCATTTCAAACTGGAAGATGAGAGAGAATACCAGACGTACCAGTGCACTTTCCTATGTGACAGAGGAACCCACGAGGAACTGTAAATTTGTCACTTAATAAATACCTCTTATAAAATCCAATTCATTTCTGGTGTGTTGCATTCTGGAAGAATTAGCAAACTAAAATAATTGTCCTTCCTAAGGATAAAAAGGTTTGAATTGACATGAAAATATACCATTTATAAGTGCATACAAACCTAAAACAGGGCTTCTGAAAAGTGATAGAAGTATAATATTTCAAGGAACTAGATATTTTCTTACAACTCTGTCAGAAATTTGTAGATTAAACAGAGAAAATAAAAGTAAATTTGTTGAATATTTGATCACTGTGAATAATAAATAATGAATTTTTCCTAATGCTCCTATACAGAACAGTATAAACAACAGCAAGTTGCTTGCTCTTTCCCATGCACTTAAGAAACTGTAGGCACAAGAGGGAAAAAGAAAAGTAAGAAACTATAGTGATACTGTCATATGCAGGGATGGCCAGAGAAGAAAGGTGGAGGCAAAGAGGAGGGGATAGTTCTGGACTGGTTAAGATGATGAGGCATAGAATATGCAGATGGAATGAGAATGGAAGGAAAGCAACAAATAAAGAAAGGTGGAAAAGCTTTCACAAGAACCCCTGTCAAATGGAGACCCTGTACTTGGAAAACAAGAGCCAGAGAAGGAATGAATTCCTGGAAGGAACTAAACAGAAACTGTTATTAAATAACAGTAACACATAGAAGAGAAGGAACCCAGAATACCACCAGTTGAGCCTTTATGTGGATAAAAAATGTCCAATTCCCTTGCTGAGGAAAAACTGTTAACCAAGTTAAATACTGTGCTGGTTTGAATTTGTGGACCCCAGAGAATCCACATCCTCTAATCCCCATTCAGTATTGTTAGGTGGGAGTTTTTAAACTATCTGTGGAGATGTGACCCACCCAATTGTTGGTGGGAGCTTTTGATTAGATGATTTCCACAGATGTGTGTCTCCACCCATTCAAGGTCATGTGGTCTACAGGAGTCTTTTAAAAGGGAACCATTTGGAAAGAGGTACAGAGCCTGTGCAGCCAGAGAATTTTGGAGATGAAGAAAAACTCCCCCAGGGGTGCTTCATGAAACAAGAAGCGGGGACAGAATGCTAGCAAATGGCACCATGTTTTCCATGTGCTTTTCCACTTGAAAGAGAAACTCTGAATATCATTGGCCTTGGTTCAAGATATCTTTCCCTAGACACCATAGATTGGACATTTCTATAGTCTTGCTTTAGTTAGAACATTTTCATGGCCTTAGAACTATGAACTTACAACTTGATAAATTTCCCCTTTTCAAAGCCATTCGTTTTCTGGTATATTACTTCTGGCAGCTATCAAACTAGGACAGATGCCTAAATAAATTTTTCTCCATATTGTTTACCAATAGATGTGTCTGCAGGACAAGCTTGTGCACTGCAATTGGCACTGCTATTCACTAAGAAGAACAAGCAAATCACCCCTAACAAAGAACAAATTTTAAAAGCTGTAAAACTACAGGCATAGGTTGATGGAAAATCTGGATGTACAAAAATGGTAAGATCCATTTAAATGCAACTCCAACATTGTACAACTCAATAAATACTGAGTTAAACTAAAATCAAGAGAAAGAATTGCTCTATCAATACAGTATGTAAATTATCTTAATTGCAAGTCATACCAGAAAAGAATGAACAATTATTGTTGAAAGCAGGAGCTTTATATATCTATATTTCTGTTTTTTGTGTATCTAAGGTTCTATCTGAGTCTGTCTGTTTGTTTTCTCATTGCTCATGCTTTGGGTGTAAGGTCTAGAAACTCAAATCTTATTAAAAGATTCATAAGATATTTCCCTACATTTTTGTCTAAAAGTTTTATGGTCTTGACTCTAATATTTGGGTCTTTGATCCATTTTGAGTTCAATTATATATACAGTATGAGATACAGATCATCATTTTTTCTTTTGCATATTCATATCCAGTTCTCCAAAGTCATTTATTGAAGAGGCTGTTCTGTCCCACTTGTGTTGGCTTGGCCTTATCAAAAACCAATTGTCCATAAATGGGAGTGTGTATTGTGAACACTAAATTCAATTTCATTAGTCAGTATATTTATCTTTATACCAGTATCATGTTGCTTTGACCACTGAAACTTCATGATATGCTCTAAGGTCATGTCCTGTGAGGTCTCCTACTTCATCCTTTCTCAAGATAGTATTAGCAATTTGAGGCACTCTTCCCTTCCAAATAAATTTGGTTATTAGTTTTTCTATTTCTGCAAAGTAAGGTATATCAGATTAAAGGATGAAGGATGCCATTGACTGTATTGTAAAACTTCAACTTGTGTGAGATTAAAGGAGAGATCTATTTGGTTTAAAATATATATTTTCTGTTTCTTTTTTTTTAATTTTTTTATTAATTAAAAAATTAACTAACACAACAATAGAAATCAATCCATTCTACATATGCAATCAGTAATTCTTAATATCATCACATAGGTGTATGGTCATCATTTCTCAGTACATATGCATCGATTTAGAGAAAGAAATAGTACTACAACAGAAAAAGAAATAAAGTGATAACACAGAGAGAAAACACAAATAAAAATAAAAAGTACAAAAATATATAAGAGAAAAAAAAAACAAAACAAACAAAAAAAACTATAGATCAGATGCAGCTTCATTCAGCGTTCCAAGATAATTACATTACAATTAGGCAGTATTGTGCTGACCATTTTTTTTTTTTTAGACATCATACCATTCTACATATGCAATCAGTATTTCTTAACATCATCACATAGATGCATGATCATCATTTCTTAGTACATTTGCATCGGTTTAGAAGAACTAGCAGTATAACAGAAAAAGATATAGAATGTTAATATAGAGAAAAATTAAAAGTCATAATAATAAGAACAAAACAAACAAAACAAAACAAAACAAAAACCTATAGCTCGGATGTAGCTTCGTTCAGTATTTTAACATGATTACTTTACAATTAGGTATTATTGTACTGTCCATTTTTGAGTTTTTGTATCTAGTCCTGTTGCACAGTCTGTATCCCTTCAGCTCCAATTACCCATTATCTTACCCTGTTCCTAACTCCTGCTGGTCTCTGTTACCAATGATATATTCCAAGCTGATTCTCGAATGTCGGTTCACATCAGTGGGTCCATACAGTATTTGTTCTTTAGTTTTTGGCTAGACTCACTCAGCATAATGTTCCCTAGGTCCATCCATGTTATTACATGCTTCATAAGTTTAGTCTGTCTTAAAGCTGCATAATATCCAACGTAGGTATACGCCACAGTTTGTTTAGCCACTCGTCTGTTGATGAACATTTTGGCTGTTTCCATCTCTTTGCAATTGTAGATAATGCTGCTATAAACACTGGTGTGCAAATGTCCGTCTGTGTCTTTGCCCTTAAGTCCTTTGAGTAGATACCTAGCAGTGGTACTGCTGGGTCGTAATCCATTCTGCCATTCTATGTCTTTTGATTGGGAAATTCAGTCCATTAACTTTTAGTGTTATTACTGTTTGGATAATATTTTCCTCTACCATTTTGGCTTTTGTATTATATATATCATATCTGATTTTCCTTCTTTCTACACTTTACTCCATACCTCTCTCTTCTGTCTTTTTGTATCTGACTCTAGTGCTCCCTTTAGTATTTCTTGCACAGCTGGTCTCTTGGTCACAAATTCTCTCAGTGACTTTTTGTCTATAAATGTTTTAATTTCTCCTTCATTTTTGAAGGACAATTTTGCTGGATATAGTAGTCTTGGTTGGCAGTTTTTCACTTTTAGTAATTTAAATATTTCATCCCACTGTCTTCTAGCTTCCATGGTTTCTGCTGAGAAATCTACATACAGTCTTATTGGGTTTCCCTTGTATGTGACAGATTGTTTTTCTCTTGCTGCTTTCAAGATCCTCTCTTTCTCTTTGACCTCTGACATTCTAACTAGTAAATGTCTTGGAGAACGCCTATTTGGGTCTATTCTCTTTGGGGTGCGCTGCACTTCTTGGATCTGTAAATTTAGGTCTTTCATAAGAGTTGGGAAATTTTCAGTGATAATTTCTTCCATTAGTTTTTCTCCTCCTTTTCCCTTCTCTTCTCCTTCTGGGACACCCACAACAAGTATATTTGCGCGCTCCATATTGTCATTCATTTCCCTGATCCCCTGCTCAAGTTTTTCCATTATTTTCCCTATAGTTTCTGTTTCTTTTTGGAATTCAGATGTTCCATCCTCCAGTTCACTAATTGTAGCTTCTGTCTCTTTAGATCTACCATTGTAGGTATCCATTGTTTTTTCCATTTTTTCTTCTTTGTCCTTCACTCCCATAAGTTCTGCGATTTGTTTTTTCAGATTTTCTATTTCTTCTTTTTGTTCAGCCCATGTCTTCTTCATGTCCTGCCTCAATTTATTGATTTGGTTTTTGAAGAGTTTTTCCATTTCTGTTCGTATATTCAGCATTAGTTGTCTCAGCTCCTGTATCTCATTTGAACTATTGGTTTGTTCCTTTGACTGGGCCATATCTTCAATTTTCTGAGCGTCATCCATTATTTTCTGCTGGTGTCTGGGCATTTGATCAGATTTCCCTGGATGTGGGACCCAGCTGGTTGAAAGGTTTTTCTGTGAAATCTCTGGCCTGTTTTTCTTTTCCTGCCCAGTAGGTGGTGCTCGTCTGTCTGCAGGGTAGTCGGCCCGGGAAACTGCGCGTGGAGGTGGGGGTCGCTGGCCACCGCAGCTTGGGGGAGTGCCAGTCCAAATTGCCCAGCTGGCCCGAGACGCCAAGCGTGATGGGAGGGCCCCACTATCCAACGTTCCCAGTCAGACCGGGGAGCCACGTGCGTGGAGGGGACCCCAGTCGCCAGCCGCCCTGGCCAGGAAAACGCGCGCCCCTCGGGTATCTCACCGCAGTGGATTCTCCCTGCCCATTCAGCCATTCCAGAATGGGGTACGCTGTCTTTTTGGTCTCTGTCGTGACTCTGGGAGCTGTTTCATATTGTTTCTGTTTCTTTAGTTGCTTTTCTGGAGGAGGAACTAAGACCCGCGTGTCTTACTAAGCCGCCATCTTCTCCGGAAGTCCGATAATCATATTTTCTGATTAAAGTGGATTTTGTTTGTCATTGTAAAAAAATTGTAAAACGGAATTTTGTTTGTATCTTATAACAAGTCCTAAATGGTTATGGAAATTTGTATAAGTTTGAGAAAGTGAATTTTTTTTAGTCAACATTACCTATACAGTGAATTTTGTTTGTACTGGCCCTTAATGAGTATGAAAAGTTGTAAAAGTCTTATAAAAGTAAATTCCACCTAACATAGTCAATGCTGACCAAAAATGGATAAACCTGTTAATAATATTCTGAAAAAAAAATGTGTCAAATTGTATATTTATCCAAAACTAAAGTTTAGTTTTCTCTGTTTTAAAATAATGTAAATCATTAGTCTGTTTTTAATGCATGTTTTAATAAAGTTTTGCCTAGTTATCTGTGTATCTGTCTAGAAAACAAAGATGTTATATCAGAATAGTTTCATTATTAATGTTTACATCCACATTACATAATTTATTTCAGAAAGTGTTTTCTCACTTAAAAAAACCTGCTTCAAAAGGTTTGTTCTTTCACCTTGTGAAACTGAAGTGCTAAAATAATTTAGCATATTGCATAGGAGGTTTTGGGAAATGTCACATAATTAAAAGGGATTGTCTCTGCTTTTGTTAGCTAAATTTGTATGGGTAAAATGTTATTCATATATTTCAAAATTGTATTAAAATTCCTTAAGACTTGACAATGTTCTCACCATACATGTTATATCCTGATACAGATCTGTATATTAGACAACAATACATTATTGCTAGTTATGGTTTTAGGTATTAGAAAAAGGTGACAGATAATAGAAACAACCAAATTTACTTTTCAATCACAAAGTTTTGCTCCAATGCTTCTCTAAATATATATATGGTCAGCTACAGGTGAGAGAGTCATCTGCAACAAAGAGAAAGTTTAGAAGAGGGGCAGGATAAAAGTATAAACTATGTATTATTGGTTAATTAACTTAACTTTGGTAACTGTGTAAAGGTGAAAGAAAACAAAACCTCTGCTACAGCTTGTTAAAATATTATAACTGCAAATATTTTTATTTCTGAAATTAGCTTAATTTAAAAATGCTTATAAGAAATTCGGGGATTATATTGTACACTGTTCCAGTGGTCACATATACTGTTGAACGTTAATTGTTATTTCTAAATTCTAAAAACTTTGCTCTTTGTATAACCTGATAGAACTTTAAGCATGAATGTGTCACCTGAGACTCAGAGTTAGTTTTCCAGCTCTGAAAGTTAGCATTTCTACCTACAGCAACTGTTAAAAAATAGAAAAAGAAATCCAACTCTGACAGGAGATGTGACAAATTTATCTGATTACAATGAAGGTAAATCAGAATATAAGATAGTAGATAATATTGTCTGGTTTTACGTTGCTTATTATTATTATTATTATTAATTTTTTGCATGGGCAGGCACCAGGATTGAACCCAGGTCTCTGGCATGGCAGGTGAGAACTCTGCCTGCTGAGCCACTATGGCCTGCCCTATTGCCTGTTAAAAAGTTATTTTTAACTTTTGTGTGAGAAAAAAAGAAGAGATTTTTATTTTTTTCAAAATTAAAATTTTCTGTCACAGTATCTAATTTAACCTGTTGAGTAAATGCATTTAAACAACCCAATTCTTCTTTATATGACATGGAACTTAGAAAAAGCAATAAAATCTTGATTTCAAAGTATATTGGGCCAAAAAATGCAAAAGTAGAGTGGGCCATGGTGTCTCAGTGGCAGAGTTCTCCCCTGCCATGCCAGAGACACAGGTTTGATTCTTGGTGCCTGCCCATGTGAAAAAAAAGTAGAAGTATTTGCAAAGTCCCTTGAGGAACTGAAAAAAATTTGCAGCTACTGAACTTCTCCAAGTTGAGATTCATGGTATAGTCTTAAGCAATAAAATTTCCCAATTTAATAAACCAAGCTCTCTATCTTGAGGTGTGTCCCTATGAGCTATGTCCCCTATTTGTTTATGTAGTGACAAAGGTGAACCTACTTATAATTAAAGTCCAAGAGTCCTCCCCAGAGAACTTCTTTTGTTGCTGAAGATGTCATCTCTCTATAAGCCAAATTCTGACCTCCCTGACATGGTACGTGACTTACAGGAATGGAAGTCTCCCAGGCAATATGGACATGACATTCAGGGAAAGGCCTGGCCCTGACAGTGTTGGACATGTCTCCTATTGATGAGCTTGGCCTTGGCATCATGGACTTGATTAATTATGTCCATGATTAACTTGATTAACAAAAGGGGAAAAGAAATCATTTTGATGGCTAACAGATTTCAAATTGAGTCAAAAGTTCTCTCTGGATGTTGCTCTTAGGCAAGCTTCAGCAATATATTGCAAACTGCATCAGTATGACATGTCCCAAATAACATTAGTCCTGCAAACACTAAAGGATACCTTGGGCTGTAATAAAGGTTTCATTTCTTATGTTTTTTTCAAAGACTTAAAGCCTCCAAATTTTTCCAATGCCAGATGAACTCTGAAAACAAGAAGTGCTGGTCTCTGCAAGAACATCCAGTTTCATTCCTCTGCACCACAATAATAATGCCAATGTTTCAGCAGGAAAATGTTATGAGTCATTGCCCAGATATCTCTACAGATTAAGAGAAGATTATCAAATAAGAGGAAGGTGTTGTATCCAATAAATTATGATTTAAGGGATGACTATGATTGCTGAATTATCATATAGATATTCCCCTATGATTTCAGGCATATTGGAGTACACAGATGGAAATGTATGAAATCTTCACACTGAATCCAACTGCATTGATCTCTGATTGATGACTGCATGTGCTTTATCTTGTGCCCTTGCAATTGTAAATACCTTATGGCTGACTCTTACTTGTACCCATTTTACATGATTTTTCAATTTTGGAGTCTTGTGATCACTAAGGCAGCCCCAAATGTTTATTAATTGAAAAGTCTTGGGTGAGTCCAGAACTAACCCACTACACATATAAAATTATCTTTATAACTGAGGCTGGATTTAACCAAAATGGGCCCACTTGACCTGAGCAGTAGCTTAAACTTTAACCTATAAAACACCTATACTTCATTTACTGATAGGCATATAAAATCATGCCAATCATCATATTAATTCTGTCATTTTCTTAGATTCATACTGTGACTAAGTATGTAACCAATCTACACATGCTTAATAATTAAATCTTCTCTAATTATATCATCTGAGAACATTATGCTCAGTAGCCTAAAGTGTGCCATCTTTTAAAGTTATAAACCTACCAGAATTACTGCAGTTTGGGGAGACATATTTTGGCCTGATAGATCAATCTGATTCCCTCCTTCATACCTGGCAATGTACTTTGTCTATTTGAAACCCTGGTGTCTCAGGAATTGGTCATTGCATGCATTGAGCAAAAATATCTGCCACCTTTGTCTGGTAATCATTTGGTGACTCCAGAAGCCATGGACCTCGAGTTTCTGGAGCCCCAGCAGAATAGATAAGCATGGTAAACAAGCCTGTTGCAGCCACTGGACTGCATTTAGTCTAGAAGCTAGCAATTGGGTGGCTTTCTCATTCTGCTGGCTAACTGGATCCAATGACTTACCAAACCACTCTCCTTTTAGGCAAGGTATGGATGGGGCACAGTTGTGGTAAATGCACTGAGAACGAACCTGAGGAGGCTTAAAGGGTTCCACCTAACATTGAAAGATCAAAATGCAGTGAGTCAATTACAAAAGATTCTACACATTGTCATCAAGTTGGAACAGAATGTATGCAAGAAATCCTCTTTGCTCTCCAATAGTGATGCAATTGCTAACAAACATTTTCCTTAAGCTTGAAAACAAAGACCATACAAACTCTGCAGAGATAGCAGCATAGTTTTTCAGAGTATTAGCCACAATGAGGTGAGTCATTGAGCTGTGTCTTTGCATGGATGTGTGTGTGTGTGTGTAGAAATAGAGTGAGAGAGAAAGGGGTGGGGAGAGAGAGAGAGAGAGAATCAGTGTTTATTTGTGTATCGGCCTTCATTATCATTCACCTGGTTATTTTCCCCTTCCTCATTCTTTTTCTTTCTTCCACTCAGTGTAAACAAATCCTTACCTTAAGGGGTCTGTGTGGTCACACAGAAATTATTTTCATCGGAATGTTTGATTGAACTTTCTGGCTGGCAATAATGTCATCAACTGAGCCATCCTGAAGATTGTATGGAGAGTTAACTTCCTTCCTCAATGTACTCACTTGAACGGGGGACATCATTGTTGAGTTCAAAGACAAACTTCAGATATCACAGCTACATATGTAGTATGAATCCTATTCCTGGACCCCACACCATCACGCCCAGGATCAAAAAGCAATAAGTGCTAAGGACACATCCATGCAATACTCACCTAGAACTCTGTCCAGGTAACTCTGCAAACTTATTCCTGCTCCTGACCCTCTTCTGAGTTGGGGTAGACAGGGAGATGTGGCCTCAGAGATCTTATTGGAAGGAAGTCCCCAAGTAGGGTTCAAACATTTGTGAATATGTTGAGATACTTTTTTTTAAAGCTAAAATATCATGTATTCTTTTTCTTCTCCATTATTTTTTACCTTTTTTTCTTCTACTCTTTCTATTTGGACTGTTCTTGTTAGAAGAGGAAAAGGAGCAAGGATCATGATTTACACAACACTTCCCCACTCCATGCACATCTCAAACCCAGGTTTATTGGAGTACAATAGCCAGATAAACAAGGTGTTCTAGTTTGCTAGCTGCCAGAATGCAACACACCAGAGAAAGATCAGCTTTTAATAAAAGGGGATTTATTTCATTAGTTCTTCAAAGGAAATGCAGCTAACTTTCAGCTGAGGTTCTTTCTTACATGGGAAGGCACAGGATGGTTTCTGCTGGCCTTCTCATCAGGTCTCTGGATTCCAACAACTTTTCTCAGGGTGATTTCTTTCTGCATCTCCAAAGGCCTAGACTGAGCTGCGAGTGCTGAGATGAGGTATGCTGAGCTACTTGGGCGTGCTACATTTAGCTCTCTCATTTAAGCACCAGCCAGTTAAATCAAACATTGGTCATTGTAGCAGGCATGCCTCTTAGCCAACTGCAGATGCAATGAGCAACAGATGAGGTTCACACGCCATTGGTTTATGTCCACAGAAAAAGATCTAGACACCTTCACCTGGCCAAGCTGACACCTGAACCTAACTACCACATGCCCACCCCTCATCCACTTGTCAACTATGCACATCACTTTAAACAATACTAAGGTGCAAAAAATTGTCTTCTGTCTGTGGACCTGTGAATCTCAAAACAAGCTGCCTGGTACCAATATACAAAGGAGGAACAGTCACGGTATCCATAAGGAGAAATTGGAAGGAAAACCTGCAGGGCAAACACCTTTGGATTTCAAAGTCTGAAAGTCATTTATCCTTCAGCTTTAGAAAGTGGCACTCCCCTCCTTTCCAAGGGCCTGTGCAGTGGCCCACCTCTTTCTAAATCAACCTAGGAGGAAAGATAGTAAAACTTTGGCTGAGAAGAACATGATTTATTTTCTTAAAAAGACTCCAAGTTACCTGGAACTCCAAAAAAAAATGCAATGAACAATTCAACTTTTACTTTCACTAAAATATATGGCAATTAATATGGTGGTCATAAGTCTGTAAAAAAGCTGAACCAAGAAGGAGGATTGTCAAGCAAGGATATTAAACATCAGCTGTAGCTTTCTAAATAACACAACTAGAGATTCAAGCAGTATTTTAAGCATACCCTGTATAGTTTCAGAAGCAAATTCAAATATTAGGATTATTTTTTGCCTCAATAAATACAGAGTGATTGATTACCTGGTTTTGCCTGAGAACTTCCCTGACTTTTCCTTGGAAGCCTAATTTCATATAAGAGCTTTCCTATGTTTAAGGGAAGATAATGGGCATATTTTCCAGGTGAGCTTTTAATCTCACATATATGATTTTATTTATGAAAATGAAAATGCACCAGAGACTATTTTTAGAAGAATTCAAACCAGTAATATATTCAGTATTGCTATTTTATTCAAATAAAAGTAAGTAACCTTTCTGATTTACAGGAGAAATATCTCTGTATTTTGATCAGTAATAGGGAAAGTTGAGGAGGAAATTGAAGTAGGATATCAATGAAAAAACCAGGTATGAAATTAAGGCTAAAACTATATCCTATACATGTGTATTTTGAGGACAGATGATGAAGATTAATTATAAAAGTTTTAATTACAATACTAAGAGAATTTGATGGAAACCTTTGTTAATAATTCAGTGTCAAGAAGATAGCTTAGTGAGATGTGGAATTTAGTTCATCCTCCAGAGAAGCTAGTAAATAGCCAGGAACAGTACAGAACAACTGCTGGGGCCTCATCAGTGACTGAACACCCAGCATGCACCAGTCTGGACAAGCTGGACTGGCTGAAACTCCATACAGGACTGTAAGTCCACAGGCCATGGAAGCTCGTGCCCCTCCTCCACAAGTGCAGCGTGCTGGTTCCCTGAGGGGAAAGGAAGCAGAATTTATTAGCGGTAAGGGCTTAGCTCAACCAAGTTCCACTTGTGGAATCAATGAACAAATTCTGACTACTGAAAATAGGCACCCAGCATGGAGAAATCTGCAATAAGCACTAAAGGAATTAGAAGTTTTTTCCACAGCAGACAGGGGTCAAGGCTGATGGGGGAAAACACCCAAATCTCTTTGCACCAGACAGCACAAAATACTGCCAAAGGGCTGGGCCCTAAGAAAAGGGGTATACAGAGCCTGGAGATACACAAAGCCATGTACCAACTTATGCTCTTGACTGACAAATCTGAGGAGTGGGGGTCCTACTTGGAAAGGAATTTTTTTGCTTCATTTCTATTACTTAAGAGCTCATTAGATAAAAATGAAAGCTTTCTCGGGCTCCAGTACTGCTCCAGACAAAGGAGAAATTAAGCTTGTGTGTTGTTTTTAGCGCTCCAGTTTGTGCTAACTGTTACATCAGCGCTAGGAGATATGAGATGCTTGTGTTGCTGCCTCTCCCAGGGAGTAGATGCTTCTCGCTGAACTGAGGCCATGCCCCCCAAGGGCCCCCAGGACCCCTCTTTGGCCCAATCCTTCCCACCTCCCACCCTACCCCCTCCCTGGCCTCAGAAGCATATCACACTTTTAACCTCCATTTGGAAGCACACCTTCTTCCTTCTCCAGATAGGTGGCCTTTATGGGCCTCTTCTTGCAAGCCCATCTAGAAGCTTTCCCATTTCTTACCTGTTCATTACTCATATTTGAGAATTTCAGGGCTTGTTCAGGCACACAGCCACAAAGACCATCTCTGTCCTTGGTGGATGGTGTGTGTTTCTAGGCCAAGTTTCCTTCTCTTATGTATTTCCATATGAATCTGCCATCAAATCAAGGACTTTGAAAGCTAACTACCTCTTCCAAACTAAATCACTTTTCCAGCTGCTGAGTGGTACCAGTCCACACCATTGTCCAGTACTGTAGCCAGGATGTTTACCTCCATTGCCCTTCTCTTCCTTGGTCACTCAAACAAGCAGGTGCTTATTGAGAGCCAGGGCATTTCTTATAACAGGTGTGTGTCTCCTTCACTCACCAGCCCATCCCTGCCTTCAGGCTCATATCCTGGCCTTCTTGGGTGACTGCAATAGCTCCCAATTAAGCAAACACTTATTCAACACTCATTTACTGAGCACCTTCTAACATCAGCTGGTCTCTGGATGCCCAGCCATGATCACTGCCTTCCAGAGTACCATCTACCCCTGGCCACCTTCTCCCACACTGCAGCATACTGAGGCAGGCTCAGGACCCACCTCAGTATGCCGCAGTGTGGGAGAAGGTGACCAAAGTTGTTCAGCTGCAATATGGGAGATACTATAAAATACTCCATACTGCTCAGCTGCAGTATGGGAGAAGGTGACCAAAGTTGGGGTGAGACAATCTGTGGAAGCAGTGCAACCCAGAGATTGAGAAGATATTAAGGACCACATGGGCTCTAGACAGCAAGGGTGGGGTCTGGGGGTGTGATCTTAGTGAGCTCCTGGTGGTGGTATGTGCATGTCTGGGTGGTGAAAGAAGGGAGGGGGCAGGCATGGGATGATGGTGGAGAGGAATCATGGAGCAGCTGGTGAGAGGCCAAGCAGAGGACATCATGAGTTCATAAGTGCTGAGTACAGGGAAGGAGAGATAGACTCTTTGCATAAACCAGCACAGAGAGGTGGGATTTACTTTGGAGAGGGTGAGAAGAGACTCCCACTCTTCCAACTCAGAGAAGGAAGTGAACACCTGTGCAACAGGCCAGGTCCCTGAGGAGTGTGTTCACTGGCTCACAGTGCCACTGGCAAGACCAAGGGAGCTTATCCTGTCTCATGGAGATGCTACAAGAGCAGCCATTCAAAGCACTAGGAAGCCATGTCTATAGCCTGCCAGCCCTGACTGAGAATTAATGCCATCTACTAAATTCATTTTGCTTGTTTAAATGTCAGTAACAGGTTCTCTAACCTAAAGATGATGCCAAGACTCCTTTATGAATAACCATTCTTACCCAAACTTCATGTTTTTTTCTACCCCTGGGGTGATTTTAAAAATAGTTTTACCTTTATTTATCAAATATTAAATAGCTGTTCTTTCTTTATGTTTGACAAATGGCTTTAGAAAACCCCATAATTCAATAGACATGACATGAAGAGAAACAGGGAGACATTTAATGGGAAAGGATCATTTTAAATCTTCCTATTAACCATTCAAAAAGCAAAAAGAAGAGGGAAACATGCTCAGGCTTGGATTATTTGCATCTAAAGATCTAACAAAAAGAACAATAGAAAAAAACAGCAGAAAATTCTCAAACAGGGATTAAATGTGGCCAAGGCTTCAGTCTTGGTACTGGCTGGGGGGCCAGGCCACCAGTCAGACTCAATGTTGGAGTGTTTCCTGAGGCTGCAACCATGAAATTGTGTATATATTTTGAATGTATTTTGTAGAAATTCCCCAGAAATGTCACATTTTGAGTGTTTATTATAATAGCTTCCTGCATCAAACCCATCTCCACGCACTCCACAAAGCACATGTCCACTTCAAATAATTCCCCAACCATGGGCAGTGGAACAGGGGTAGTGGCAGAAGTCAGGTATACAGCCGTCCTCTTGCATTGACATTGGACCATTGACCTGCTGACTCAGTTTATTCTTCTTCTTCAGTACATGACTCTCTTCATATCATTGGGCTCCCCTAAATTTCATATGTTTGCAATGACATCAATGACACCACTTAAAATCACAACTCACATGTCTTCATTTTATTGGTAATCTCACTTGCTGCTTTTCCCAGATATATGAAGTCCTGTCTGGAGGTTTATTTTCATTGGAACAAGGTCACCATCTAGCATTGAGATGACAAGTCTCCTCCAGCTTGCCTATACCTGGATTTTCTTGTGGAAAATAGGGGTGTGTCCTTCCCTGTCTGCTACATGGGTTCCATGCCAAACATGGTGTCTGTCAATTTGGTGAAGGTGTTTTCTCTTCCAATTTGGAAGGAGTAGCATAAATGTTTCACATTAATCTGGGATGGGTTTTCAGAATTCCCTGGACCACGTTAACTTCCTACCCTCTGCTAGACACAGATGAAAGAAAGCTTGAGTCCCATGGTACAACACATTGACACCCTCCACTGATGACTGGGTGCTGGCCAAGTGTATTAGAGGCCTTGGGGGGACCACTGCACTGTCCAGTGTGGGGGTCAGACCTCCATGGGTTAGGAGGTCCCATTTTCAAGGGAGATTTGGGGGTGCATTCTAGAACAATTTGTTTGTCCATTCATCTGTTGATGGACATTGGGGTTAGACCCAGTTTGGTGCTACTGTAAATAAAGCTCCAATGACTATTCTTGCACAAAGTCTTGCCTGGGCTTGCACTTTACTTTCTTCAGGGAAAGAGGTCTAGGAGTGGAAGACTAGACCAGTCATGCATTTCCTTATCTAAGAAACAAAACTACACAGATGGTTTTCAAAGTGGTTGAACAATTCTGTATTTACTCCAATATCAGAGTTCCAGAGTCTTTGTACCATCATATACACTTGGTATGTTAGCTTTTTTTTACTTTGGCAATTTTAATAGATGTGTAAGGTGCCTTGTCATGTGTTTAATTTGTATTTCCCTAATGACTAATGATGTAGAGCTTTTAATATATGCTTATCTCCCATCTGTTCATCTCTTTGGTGAAATGTCTGTCATAGATTTTTTTTATTATTAATTAAAAAAAATTAACAAAACATTTAGAAATCATTCCATTCTACATGTACAATCAGTAATTCTTAATATCATCACATAGTTGCATATTCATCATTTCTTAGTACATTTGCATCGATTTAGAAAAAGAAATAAAAAGACAACAGAATAAGAATTAAAACGATAATAGAGAGAAAAAAACCTATACCTCACATGCAGCTTCATTCAATGTTTTAACATAATTGCCTTACAATTAGGTAGTATTGTGCTGTCCATTTCTGAGTTTTTATATCCAGTCCTGTTGCACAGTCTGTATCCCTTCAGCTCCAATTACCCCTTCTCTTTTTTTTTAATTAACGGAAAAAAAGAAATTAAACCAACATTTAGAAATCATACCATTCTACATATGCAATCAGTAATTCTTAACATCATCACATAGATGCATGATCATCATTTCTTAATACATTTGCATCGGTTTAGAAGAACTAGCAACACAACCAAAAAAGATATAGAATGTTAATATAGAGAAAAAAATAAAAGTAATAATAGTAAAAACAAAACAAAACAGAACAAAGCAAAAAAACCTATAGCTCAGATGCAGCTTCATTCAGTGTTTTAACATGATTACTTTACAATTAGGTATTATTGTGCTGTCCATTTTTGAGTTTTTGCATCTAGTCCTGTCTGTCATAGATTTTTATCCACTTGTCTATCTTTACATCTATTCTATCCTGTCTTGATAATTGTAGCTTTAATAAGTTTAAAACCAGAGAATTATAGTTCTTCAACTCTGTTCTCTTCAGATCCTCTTGTAGATCCTCTGCATATCTTTCTTAAAATTAGCTTGTCATATTCCACCAAAAGCCATTGATTCAGGACTTCTCAAATTTATCTGAGCAATGCTTTATGGTTCTTGCATACAGATGCTGCACATGTTTTGTCAAATATATCCTAAGTATTTCATACATTAGTTTCTGTTAAGTTTTTTATGTTTTTATTTATTTTTATTGTCCCGAGTGCAAACATGTCCCATTTTCTCCCTTCCAGGGTACCACAATGAGAATATAGGAGATGTCATCTTACATGCACTTTAGGTGAGAGCCCCTGAAAATATAAGTCTGAGTGTATAAGTGTGTGGTAGTTAGATTCAGTTGTCAACTTGGCCAGGTGAAAGCACCTAGTTCTGTTGCTGTGGACATGAGCCAATGGTAGGTGAATCTCATCTGTTGCTAATTACATCTGCAGTCGGCTAGGAGGCGTGTCTGCTGCAATGAGTGACGTTTAACTTAATTGGCTTGTGCTTAAATGAGAGAACGCAATGTAGCACAGTCTAGCAGCTCAGCATTCCTCATCACAGCACTTGCAGCTCAGCCCAGGCCTTTGGAGAAGTCACCCCGGGGAAAGCTGTTGGAACCCAGGGGCCTGGAGAGAAGACCAGCAGAGACCATCCTGTGCCTTCCACGTAAGAAAAGAGCCTCAGTGGAAAGTTAGCTGCCTTTCCTCTGAAGAACCAACAAAATAAATCCCCTTTTATTAAAAGCCAATCCGTCTCTGATGTGTTGCATCCCAGCAGCTAGCAAACCAGAACAGAGTTGGTACCGGAGAGTGGGGTGCTGCTGCGGTTTGCAAATGCCAGATATGTTTGAACGGTGTTTTGGATGGCTAAGGGGAAGACTTTGGAGGAACTGTGAAGAGATTGATGGAGAAGTTCTGGAGGGCTTGAAGAGACTGTTGGTGTAAATGAAACCACCGCCAGTCTTGACAAAGGAGGACACAAAAGGGAGAGATTGGAGTTTGCAGAGTGAGAACCATGGAAGTTCGGGTCTGAAGCCAAGAAACCTCGGCCAGGAGAGTGGACCCACCCGTATGTGTGGAGAGGGTGAGTTTACCCTGAAGGGCGAGGATGAGTCTCCCCTCTCATTGCAGTGGAATAGTTGTGCAGCCTCGGGCCTTGGAAAAGGCGTAGCACGCTCCTTGGGGGACTGGGAGAGCCTGGCTGCCACCATGTGGAGGGGTTGAGCGTGCGCCCCAGAAATGGCAGAGAGCCCAGGGGTGGCCCTGATGCCTGGAGAGAGTGGAGCCCAGAGGTGGTCTCCTCGATGTTCCCCGAGGTTGATTTGGAAAGAGGCCGGCCACTGCATAGGCCCTTGGAAGGGGTGGGACTGCCGCTTTCTACAGCCGAAGGATAAATGACTTTCAGACTTGGAAATCCAATGGTGTTTGCCTGCAGATCTTCCTTCCAATTTCTCCCTATGGAAATGAAAATCTGTATCCTTTGACTATCCTCCTTTGCATATTGGCACCTGACTTATTTTGAGATTCACAGGTCCACAGCCAGAAGAGAATATTTTGCACCTGTTTAAGGTGATGTGAGTAGCTGCCAAGTTGACAAGGGGTGGACATGTGGTAGTTAGATTCAGTTGTCAACTTGGCCAGGTGAAAGCACCTAGTTCTGTTGCTGTGGACATGAGCCAATGGTAGGTGAATCTCATCTGTTGCTAATTACATCTGCAGTCGGCTAGGAGGCGTGTCTGCTGCAATGAGTGACGTTTAACTTAATTGGCTTGTGCTTAAATGAGAGAACGCAATGTAGCACAGTCTAGCAGCTCAGCATTCCTCATCACAGCACTTGCAGCTCAGCCCAGGCCTTTGGAGAAGTCACCCCGGGGAAAGCTGTTGGAACCCAGGGGCCTGGAGAGAAGACCAGCAGAGACCATCCTGTGCCTTCCACGTAAGAAAAGAGCCTCAGTGGAAAGTTAGCTGCCTTTCCTCTGAAGAACCAACAAAATAAATCCCCTTTTATTAAAAGCCAATCCGTCTCTGATGTGTTGCATCCCAGCAGCTAGCAAACCAGAACAAAGTGGGAGAGGGAAAGGTATTTTCCCATGTGGGGGAGGGAGGGAGGAAGATGGGAGAGAGAGGTGGGATGAGAGAGACCATTTTCATATTTTCTCCCTTCTGTAAAAAAAAATTCCACCTAAAAGGATGCTGAGTTTTTACCCTTTGGAATATACACATAAGCCTCCCACAGAAATATGATGAACATCTCCAGCTTTGCAATCAGGAGGAAGCCTACCTGGTCCCAGGTTTCATCTGCCCTTGAAATGTAAACCTAGACCTCCAGGGAAGTGAACCACTCTGAATAGACCCTCACCATCTAAACAGGCTTAATTTTACTTCTATGGCTCCTCCTTTAGCTCAGGTCTGGACTTTTAGTAAAATTTGCCCAGGAAATCCTAACTGTGCATGAGCAAACAAAACATCTTGTCTATAATTAGGCAGATGTTTTCATATTAGGAGGAAAGCATTCAGCCTTTCATCATTAAGTTTGAAGTTAGCTATGAGTGTTTTGTGGATGTTCTTTTTTGACCTCGTATTCATTAGGGTTCTCTAGAGAAACAGAATCAACAGGGAACACTCACAAATATAAAATTTATAAAAGTGTCTTATGTGACCTTGGGAATGCAGAGTCAAAAATCTGCAGGACAGGCTGTGAAACCAATGATTCTGATGGAGGGTCTGGATGAACTTCACAGGAGAGGCTTTCCAGATGAAGCAAGAAGACAGCCTGTCTCTTCTGAATCTTCCTTAATAGGATTGTGCATCACTCATTTCAGAAGACACTTCCCTTGGCTGATTACAAATGGAATTAGCTGTGGATGTAGGTGACATGATCATGATATAATTCTAAGAAATGCCCTCATTGCAACAGACAGGCCAGCACTTGCCCAACTAGTCAAACAGGCACCACCACTTGACCAAGTTGACACATGAACCTGACCATGACAGACCTGACTACTTTAGCTTTTACTATTAGTTTGCCAAGAATTTTTATCAAGAATGTATATTTGAATAAACTTAACCAGGGGTGTAAAGGACCTGTACACAGAAAATTACAAAACATTGATAAAAGAAAACAAAGAAGATCTTAATAGATGAAAAGAAATTGCAAGCTCTTGGATAAGAAATTTGAATGTTGTTAAGATGCCATTTCTACCCAAATTTATCTACAGATTAATGTGATACCAATTAAAATTTCAACAATCTGTTTTGAAGACTTGGAAAAGTTAGTTTTCAAATTTATTTGGAAGGGAAAGAAACCCTAAATAGCTAAAGATATCCTAAAAAATATCAAAGGTCAAGGACCAACTCATCCAGACTTTGAAGCCTACTGTAAAGCCACAGTCATCAAAACAGCATGGTACTAGAATAAAGATTGAAGTTTTGACCAATTGAATTGTATCAAGAGTGCAATGATTGAGCATCACATCTGGGGTCAATTAATTTGTCTTTTTTCATAAATGTGCATGTGAGAATTGGATATTAATAACCAAAGGAATGAAAGAAGACTCTTCCCTTATACATTAAACAAAAATTAATTAAAGTTCATCAAAGACCTAAAAATAAGATCTAGTAACATAAAGCTCCTAGAAGAAAATATCAGGAAACATATTTATGACATAATGATAGGAGATAGCTTCTTAAATGTTCTACCCAAAGCACAAGCAACCAGAAAAAATACACAAATGGAATCTCCTCAGAAATGAAACCTTTTGCACTTCAATCATTGCCTTGTCTACCATGTGGATTCCATGCCAAACATGGTATGTGGCTGTTGGTTTGATGAAGTTGTTCTTTTTTCTTCCAATTAGAAATGAGTAGCATAAATGGTTCACATTTACATGGGCTGAATTTGCAGGTTTCCCTGGGCCACATTAACTTCCTGTCCTCTGCTACAACACAGGTGGGAGAAAGCTGTATATATACAGCTTTGTTAAAAAGATGAAGAGGCATCCATCACAATGGGAGAAAATATTTGGTAACCATATGTTGGATAAAAGTTTGAAATCTCAAACAACAAAAGTACAAACAACTAATTATAAAATGGGCAAAAGATATGAATAGATATTTTTCTAAGGACAACTACAAATGGCTAAAAACACACAAAGAAATGCTCATTTTCATTAACTCTAAGGGAAATACAACTCAAAAGATATCATTTCCTACCTATAACAATGGCTGCTATTAAACAAACAGGAAACTACCAATGTTGGAGAGGATGTGAAGAAATCGGGACATGTATTCACTGCTGGTGGGAAAGTATAATGGTATAGCTACTGCAGAAGACAATTTGGCAGTTCCTCAGAAAACTAAATATTTTGTCCTATGACATGGGCAATAACAATACATGGTATATACCCAGAACAGCTGAAAGCAGTGGCATGAGCAGACATTTGCACACCAATGCTCATAGCAGCACTATTCACAATTGCCAAAATATGGAAATAATCCTAGTGCCCATCAACAGATGAATGGATTAATAAAATGTGGTATATACGTACAATAGAATATTGTTCAGTGATAAGAAGAAATGATGTCCTGAAGCATATGAAAATGTGTATGAATCTAGAGGCTATAATGCTGAATGAAATCAGCCAGACACAGAAGGAAAGATATGGTATGATTTCACTATTATGACCCTGGTAAGAAGAGCAAAGTTCTATGACTCGGGAAATATATGTTTATATATATCAAGGGACTAGATTTTGCATCTCAGAAACAAGAGTATGCAAGTGACTTTGAAAGCCAAGGCTTCAAAATGTTTCACATTTTTAACACTGACCATTCATAATAAAGACTCTATAAAAGAGAAAAATGCATCCCCCATTACACACTTCCTGCAAAACCCACATCGATTCCCTCCCTAATAAACATCCACACACTCACATACAAACATAGCCAAACCCCCTGACATCAACATAAATTTTTTTTCAAAACTGAATGTTGTTCTGTATTAATTGAGATTATCATATGCATTTTGTTGTTAATTTGCTAGTATGGCGGATTAACTTGATTTTCAAGTGGTAAAATTATCTTGCATTTATGGGGTAAAGTCAATTTATAAACCATGTGTTATTCATTCTATGTCAAGTGGGATTCAATATACTATTTTTTTTCATCTCTGTTCATGAGGGTCATTGATTTGTAGTTTCATTTTGCAATATCTTTGATATCATCATAAGGCTGGTCTCCTAGATGAGTTTATAACTATTCTCTTCAATTATCTGGAAGCGTCCTTGTAGAATTTCTGTTGTTTTATTCCTTAAATGCTTGGGAAAATTCAACAGTAAAGACATCATGGCCTGGAGATTTTATGAGAAGGTTTTGACCTAAAATGGAGGTCAAATCTTTAATACATATCCAGCTAGTCAGGTTTTCTGTTTCTTCTTGAGAGAATTTGATAACGTCTTTCATTCCTTTATGTTGCTAAATAGTATTCAATTATGTAAAAAATAAATAATAGAAAAAAATAAAAAAATTAAGGGCGGGCCACGGTGGTTCAGCAGGTAAGAGTGCTTGCCTGCCATGCCTGAGGACCCGGGTTCAATTCCCGGTGCCTGCCTATGTAAAAAATAAAAAATAAATAAAAAATAAAAACAGTATTCAATTATGGGTATATACCACATTTTTTATCCATTAATCAGTTGATAGGTACTTGAGATATTTCCTCATTTTGACTATCATGTATGATGCTGCTATGAACATTTGCATACAAGTTTTTAGGTGAATATATATTTCCTTTCTCTTGGGTGTATACCTAAGAATGAAATTGCTTGGTCACAAGATAAGTTGCTTCTTAACTTTTTGAGAAACTGTAACTCTTTTCCAAGGTGCTCACATTATTTACATTCCATGAACAGCGCTGTATGAGAGTTCCAATTTCTCCACATAATTACTTCATTTGTTATTATCTATCTTTTTTATTACAATCATTTTAATAAATCAGAATAGTATCTCCTGGTGGTTTTGATCTGCTTAATGGCTAATGATATTGAACATTTTTATATATGCCTATTGGTAATTGGTATATCTCTTGAGAGAAATGTCCATTTAGAGCCTATACCCATTTTTTAAATGGGGTTATTTGCCTTTCAATTGTTGAGTTGTATGAGCTTTCATATATTCTGGATACAAGTACCTTAACAGATATATGTTTTGCAACTATTCTCTCCCATTCTATTAATTACTTTTTCACTTTCTTGATGGTGTCTTTTGAAACACAAAAGGTTTTAGTTGTGATGAAATCAAGCTTGCATATTTTTTCTGTAGTTGCTTATACTTTTAGTGTCACACTTAAGAATCCACTGCTGAATCCAAGATCATAAAGATTTACCTTTGTTTTCTCCTAAAAATGTTATAGTTTTAATTCTACATTTAGGTTTATGTTACCTTTTGAGTTAATTTTTGTATATGATGTAAGGAAGGTGTCCAGCTATTTCCTTTCACATGTGTGTATTGAGGGGTTCTAACACCAATTGTGAAGACTCTTCTTCAAACTGAATTACTTTGAACTCTTACTGAAATTAAATTGACTATAAATATAAGGTTAATGATTGAAATATCAATTCTATTTATCTAGGTGTGTATCTATATGCCAGTACCATACTCTTTTGATTACTGTAGCTTTGTAATTATGTTTTAAAACAGGAAATGTAAGTCCCCCAACTTTGTTCTTGAGGATTGCTTTGCTATTCTGAATCCCTTGAATTTCCTTATGACTTTTTGGATTAAAAAAGGAAGGTAGGACTTTGGAAGGGATGGCATTGTGATGTATGACCATTATAACAATATTAAGACTCTCAATCCATATTATGACATGCATTTCCATTTATTTGAGCCTTAATTAATTCCTTTCAATCATGTTTTATAGTTTCATAATACAGTCTTTTCATGTGTTTTGTTAAATTTCTTCACACATATTTTATTGTTTTATGCTATTATAAATGGAATTGTTTATTAATTTTTTTAAAATTGTTAACTGCTACTGTGTATAAATGCAACTGATATTTGTATAATACTCCTGTATTTTGCAACCTTGCTGAACCCATTAATTCTGTCCAATAGTATTAAATTATTTAGGATTTTCTGCTTACAATATCATGCCACCTGCAAATGGAAATAGATTTATTTCTTCTTTCCAATCAGACTTCATTTCTCCATCTTATCTGGTTGGCCAAGTGACGACCTCAAGCACAATGTCTTCTAGAAGTCAAAAGGGAGGATATCGTTTCATGTTCCACATCTTGGGAGAAATCACTTAATATTTCACCATCAAGTATGATGTTTGTTGCACAGATGCTCCCCCTACCTACAGTCCTTGTTGTTGAATTTTTCTTTCACAAATGAATGCTGCATTCCCTTTAAGGTTTCTTCTGTGTCTCCACAGCAGATCGTGTAGCATTTGCTCTTCATTCTACTGAGATGGTGTATTATATTAACTTCATTTTTAAAGAGCTGCATGGAGATATAAGCAAAATACTGTGGAATTTATGCTGCATTCCCTTTAAGGTTTCTTCTGTGTCTCCACAGCAGATCGTGTAGCATTTGCTCTTCATTCTACTGAGATGGTGTATTATATTAACTTCATTTTTAAAGAGCTGCATGGAGATATAAGCAAAATACTGTGGAATTTATCATGTAAAGTACACAATTCGATGGTTTTTAATGAATTAACAGATGTACAACTGCTACTTCAGTCAATTTAAAATATTTTCATCACCTAAAAAAACACCTCCTTTAGCTTACATCCTCCTTTCACTCCATCCATTCAACACTGAGACACTAATAAGCTATTTTCCATCTCTATGCTAAACATTTCATATAAATGGAATCACAGAGTCAGTAGTATTTTATGACCAGCTTCTTTCACTTAGCATAATGTTTTCAAGGTTTCACTCAGCATAATGTTTTCAAGAGGTTCATATTCCAGAATTGCATTACTTTTTATGGTTGCAAAAAATAATAATAATAATGTAAGGACATACCAAATTTTACTTATCAAGTTCACCAGTTGCCAGGCATTTGGGATTTTCCACATTTTAGATATTATGAATAAAGCAACTATGAAGAGTCATGTACAAGCTTTTGCATTGGAATACATTTTTATTTCTCTTAGGTACAAACATACATGTAGAAATTCTGGGTCTTATGGTAACTCGATGTTTAGTGATTTAAGGAACTGTCAGGCTGCTTTTCCAAAATGGCTGCAGCATACTACATTCCTACTAGCAGGGTATGAGTTTTTCTTTTTCCAATCAACACTGTTTTTACTTGACATTTTTATCATGGAAATACTACTATGTCAGAAGTGGTAATTCTTTGTAGTTTTGTTTTGCCAAATGGCTAATGATATTAAACATCTTTTCATGTGCTTATTAACCATTTGTAAATCTCTTTGGCGTAGAGTCTATTTAGATCCTTTGTCCATTTTTATTTGGGTTGTTGCTTTTTTATTGTTGTGTGGTTGAGTTCTTTATATATTCTTGATACAGGTCCTTTTTCAGATATGATTTGAAAATATTTCTCTTATTTATTGGTTGTCTCTTATTTTGCTGACAGTGAAGCACAAAAGTTTCAAATTTTGATTAAGTTCAATATATATATATAATTTATTTTGTCACTTGTGTTTTTGGTGTTAACAAGAATCCATCTCCAAATCCAAGGCCATGAAGATTTACCCCTATATTTCCTTCTAAGAGTTTTATAGTTTTGGCTTCTGTATTTGGTTCACTGATCCATTTAGAGTAATGTTTATACATGGTGTGAGGTAAGGTTCCAACTTCAATCTTGTGCATGTGGATATCCAGTTGTCTCAGCACCATGTGTTGAAGAACAGTTCATTCCCTTCATTTTTCATAGGTAATTGATAAAATCTTTGCATTCTATAAACAATTGTCTACAATGCTAAAATTGCCAGCTAAGCCAATATTTCACTTTTATAAGCCACAGAATTGATTCATCATATTAGTTTTTGGCTTCTGGGTTTGGAAATAACTTTTTTGCTGCCTTTCAGAACTCTAAATAAAATAATTCTTTAGCATTCATGGGGACTTCTATTTTTAATTGTGATTTTTTGAGATATATTCACATGCATTCAATCCATCCAAGCTATGTGTATACAAATAATCATTTGCACTGTCTTCGCATTGTTGTACGTTCATCACCATGCTCAATTTTAGAATGTTTGTTTTACTCCAGAAAAAGAAATAGAAATGAAAAGTCCCATGCCTCTAATACCCCCATCTTATTGACCCTTACTATTACACCCTACACAACTTAAGATTTACAATAAAGGTAGGTTAACTAAGAAAGTTTAGTATTTTCAGAGTTAGATACATAGATCAGTGAAAAAGAATAGACCATCCAGAAGTAGATTTATGCAAACATGGGCAACTGACTTTTTTGTGTGTATTTATACAATCATTCTCAAAGAGCATGGATACTTTAGTTATAGTTCAAAAGTTTATAATATTTCATTCTAGCTATTCTACTACACTAGAAATTAAAAGAAGAAATGTCTATATGAGTCAGTAGAAATAACCATTGTTGAAATCCCAATTCTTAGTTACACCACCTCCCTCTCATTTCATCATTCTCTTTTTCTTCAGGGATATATGAGAAGTGACTGTTTTGAACTCATTATGCTGAAAAGAGTTGACTTTATGGTACAGGAATGAAACTGGTTGATATCCTTGAAGACACTTGTGCCTCTGTGATTCAGAGTCTTTGGGGCATAGGTACAATCTGGAGGCCTTATTTTCTGAAAAAAAATAACTTACTAAGAAAAACTTTTATAAAATATTAGATAAAGCCTAGGATATCTTTAAGGTTTTTAAAGAATGCTATTGGTTGGGGCTTGGTATGTTGTGGCAATTTTAAATATCTGGGTGAAGCTTGCTTAAGTGTAACCTCCAGGATGATCTCCCACCTCTATGTGAAATCTCTTAGCACTGAAATTTATTTTGTTCCATTTCTTTCCCCGTTTTGATCAAGAAGGCATTGGCAAGCCTATGAGGCCAGGGCCACCCCTGGGAGTCATATTCCATGTTGCAAAGAAGACTTACAGCCCTGGGAGTCATGTCTCACACAGGAAGAAGGTAGTGAGCTTATTTACAGAGTTGGCTTAAAGAGTAAGGTCACATCTGAGTAACAAAAGAAGTTCTCAGGGTTTGAATACAAGGCACACCTATAAATAGGTTTAGCTTTGCCATTGCAGAGATGAGTTTCAAAAGGGCATAACTAAAGACTGAGGACTTAGCTTATTGTATTGGTAGTCTTCAATACTTGAAAGAATATCAAGACTCATTCAGGTGGGGAAGATTAATAGTACCACATTTTTACCCAGTCCTTCAAAAGTCTTTGTAAATCCTTGTTTTATTGTCTGCCCAAAATACTACAGTATGTGTTGGAACATTAGATTAACCTATACAGAATAACAAGGTTTAACTCCCTATTCTAGTTCCTTGTAATTAAATTGTTTAAATAAAATGACCAGGGAAGTTGAATTAGATAAAGTACTACAGAAAATTTAAATTTTGGACCAAATAAATGCTCTCATGGAGACTCTCTGATGTCCTTCATGCACCTGCAGGCAACAATTCAGGAATCTGTGGTTTATCCTGATAGAAACCTCATGTAATAGAATCTTGTAGACATTTTGTAGTAGAAATTCTGGTTTGTCATCTCATGTTCAGATTCAGTTATAACATGCCTTCAAGTTTTGAGTGTACATCAGAAAACAGTAACCAACTCCAAGGAGTCCTCTCTTCATTTTAAAAGATGATGTAATGGCAATAACTTTTTTTAAACCACATGAGTATAAACTTCACCACAAATTTGCAAAAAAAACTTGGAGTCTTTTATGGTTATTATCTCCTGCACTCTATACCTGATAATTGAGAGCCATTCCTTAAATATTCTTGTGCTCTCAGTACACCTAAGTGCTGATATTTTTCTTGGGCCCCAACTGAAGAACATGTGCACAGGCAGGAAAATGTACCACTACCTGTCTCTCCCCATCTGACAGCTCAGCTTGAAGTGCTCATCCTGTTGTATGTGCTTCCTTGAAGTGAACCTTCTATCCTATCATAGAAGGTTTCTTCTCCTTTAAAACATAAACTTCCCAGATCTAATGTTTTATGGCAGTAGAACTTGGGATTTGATGAACTTTTCTAAGGACAGTTCTTAAACTTCTCAGTGGTAGGGGAAATCATTAAGTGCCATCATTCTAATTGCACACATTTTCCTTTCCAGATATTTGAAGTCCCTTCTCTGGTAAATGGCTCAGATATGATCTCTTGGCCATCAATTTTGTCCCCCAGGAATGGCCAGCTGTGGTAGACAGTACATATGTTGTTGTTGTAGAAATTTCCTGTAATTAGGAAGAACAGTTGCCATTGTATGAGCACCATGACAGGTATGTTCTTTTTTTTTTGTTTATGTCCACTAGGGATAAAACATCATCAAAGGTACCATGAATTAAAACATTTCCAATTCTTGGGCAGACCACAGTGATTCAGCAGGCAGGAATTCTTGCCTGTGATGCCAGAGGACCTGGGTTCAATTCCTGGTGCCTGCCCAAGTAAAAAAAGTTTCCAATTCTTCAATGTTCTGAAATGTACAACATTTTAAATTGTATAACAAGGAAGTGCAAAGGGGACAGAATTTTTTGCACATATTTTGCATGGCTAGTCAGGGGCAGAGCCAAGTCCCCGCAGACACACAAGGGCTCAAATTTAGATTGTGTCCTTATCTCCACATGAGACTGTAGGTGCTAATTGTGTGTGTTGATAGCTTATTTCTAAAGTGTAAACATTGAAAATATACCACAACATTATCCTCCTTTCAGGCATTGCTTTATTGATTTGTTTGTTTACTGTATTAGGTGCTATAAAGGATATATTTTTACATAGTCCCAACCTGTCGAATCCTCTTGGAAATCCTGCTCAGTAAAAGGACAACTGGGAGGTTTAGAGTTTAGTATCAGGTGATTTCGGGGCAGTTTCCAGATCTTCTGTAATTGGGGCCCAGCAATCCATTCAGAGCTCTACTCAGGGTCAATGCCCAGGAGGAGACTGGACCATAGAAAGAGCCCAGTAGTAAGCACACAAACCTTCCCCATCAGGGCCTCCATGGGAAAGAGCTTGGTGGCAAGGCAGAGACTCAAGAGGGAGGAGGCTGAGATGTGGCAGTTGTATCCAGGGGAAAATTCTGTCAGGCAGAGATGAGAGTTTTTCTTGTGCCTGGGGCATTGTCCAACCTCAGACAGACCCTGAGTTTTAGGGGCTCCTCACTCCAACTGCTCCAGCACAAGGCAGTGTTGCTGGACTGCTTCCAGGCTGCCCATTCTGATGCCTCAGAGAGCTAGTAGACACCATGTGTAAGGGACTATGTGTGCCTCCATTTTTCATTTCTTCTTCCTCTTCTCTCATTTCATCCAAAAAATGTCAGTTGCAGAGACACAGTGAACTTTAGGTGCACCCAATTTGTTCCCAACACATGTAGAGTCACAAGAGTGCCCACTTGAGCCTAGGTACCATCTAAAGAGTGTGGGGTATATCTCTGTGAACATAAACCATAAAGATAAATAGTGTTTACTACTATGAAGTTGGTTTTATTGAGGAAGGAGAAGCACTCTGTGGGGCAGGGGAGATTTCAGACAGAAAGTCATAAGGAACACATTGTTCCTCAAGAAGACCTCTTGCCCCTGTATCTCCTTGGTGCATTGTTTTCAGGACTTGATGTTGGATTTAAGCCTCTCTGAGCTCTGGATATCCACCTGGGAACAGATTCATGGCAAGATCATTTTCCCAGCAAGATAAATAATTTACATCCTGATTTTTGCATCTCTCATCTGTATTCCTGACTGACAGTGGACATTTTCCAGTTGGCTGCAAGACACAGTTCAGGCTCTTGAAGCGCTCTGGATCCAGGCAGTGTGAATAGCAGGAGACCCCTTCCCTCTTGTGGGTTTCTGGCCTTTGAAATGTTGTATTGCATAGATCTTCAGGATGTGAAGTAGTCCAATGAGGTGCCAAGTGTGTGGCTTGTGGGCAGAATGGATGACTGTGCTGCCTCTGTCCCCATCATCATCTAAAGCTTAAGCTGTGACTTAGGGGCCTTTAGGGGAGCCTGACCTACTGAAGGGTTTGAAACAGACCTTACCTGGACTTTCAGTGAGGGGATTTCTGTGCAACTTAAAAACAGTTTAAATCATTGCGTGTATGCATTTCTGTGTGTTGAAAAGTTAAAAAATAGACACTTGTGGGAGCAACTCTGTAAGGAAAGATTGTTTCCCTTTTTGAGTTCTTTCATGTTAAATATAATCAGTTGATTTGGGGGGACCTGCTATTGGTGACAGAACACTGGACCAGGCATCATAGGCCCAGCTTGCTTTCCTGTCATGTATGTGGCCTGGGCATGTTACTCATTTATAAAGCTTAGGTTTCTTCAATGCAAATGTGGGGATTAACAATGCCTTATTTCTCATGGAATTTTGCTTGATTTGATCACCCCTTTAGGGAAGCTTGGAGCTAGTGTGCACCTCTTTTGTGGGTCTCTTGCCCTGCTTTGGCAAGGGTGACACTTCCTGCAGATTTTTTCCTTGTGGGATAACAGTTGGAGACAATGGGAGAAGTATAACAATCTGCAGAAGCAGAGAGCTTAGGACTAAGGCATGCTGGCTTCAAACACCTGGGAAAGGGAGCTTATCTGCTGTGCAAGGAAAAAATTAGGACCAAAAAGATAGAAAGAGCCCTGCACACTTCATGTGCCTTGGACAGACCTTCCAGAGAGAAGGGTTGAAGCTCAAGAAAATCTCTGACTTACCACTGACTTTCTTGTTACAAAACAAGAAACAGACATCTCAGGGGATAAATTCCAGAATTACAACTTTAAAATATTAAAATATACACTGTGTAAAAAAAAAATCTCAAGATGAACAGAGAAATGAGGAATGACCTATCCAAAGGAAGAAGATAAAATTGCAGACAACACAAATGAAGAAAATGAGCAGTAGACATACTAAACAGAGGCTTTTAATAAATGATCATAACAATGTTCAAGATGAACAAAAATACAGAAAAAGAAGTAAATGAAATCAGGAAAATAATGAGCAAGCAATGTGAGTGTCTATGTAAAAAAGATAGAAATTTTAAGAAAGAGCCAAACAGAACTATTGGGGTTGAAGACCACAATAACTGAAATGAAAATTGCCTAGGAAGATCTCAAGAGCATACTGTAGCTGGCAGAACAATTAGTGAACTTAAGTCAAGACACCTGAAATGAGTCAGGCTGAGGAACAGAAAGAAAAAAATTGCTTTAATATATAAAGCAGAGTAGCATAAGACAGCTATGGGACAACATCAAGCACATCAATGCATTATGGGAGACAGAGAGAGAAGAAAGAGGGAAAGAGTTAGAAGGAATTATGGAAAAAATGACAGAGAAATTTCCAAATTTAGCAAAAGACATGCATCTGTACATCAAATTAGCTCAAAGAATCACAAACAGGGTGAATACAAAGCAAAATATATGCAGTTATATATGGGTTCACTGTCAAATGCATAGGACAAGGGGAGATCTGAAAGCACCAAAGGAAGAACAATGTGTTATGTACAAGAGAGTCCCAAATAGATCACGTGCCAATTTCTCATCAGAAACTAGGCACTAAATTGAAATACAAGAAGTGATGTAGACAATAAAGATTGAGATAGTATAATCTAGGAATGCTAGAATGTATAGTAATAGTGATTAAATATACAAATTTTAAAAATCTTTTTGCATGAGGAAGAACAAAGGTATGCCATTACTGCAGGGTGCATAAAATAGATGTTAATTGATATTTTGAAATTTCAACTTATGTGTGAAACTAAAGCAAAAAATGTTTATTTGGTACAAAATTTATATTTTGAATAGTGCATCTCCTAATATAACTTATGTAGATAGTTGGTTGAACAACATAAGTACATGGAACCTTGAGTAGGACATGAGATTTTGTTGGTTTGTTGAGAGTGATCCCCCAATGAATCCCAGAGTGATTTGATCAGTGAGTGGAAAAGTATTTGCAAAGTCCCCTTTGGGGAATGGTGAGAACGTGGGAAAATTCAACCTCCCCAAGTTGAGTTCTTGATATTTTCACAAGCAGTGTGGACAACCAAAGCTATAGGTTGAGCTCCCAGTCTTGGGGGTTGTTCATATGAAACTTAACCCTACAAAGGATAGGTCAAGCTTACTTAAAATTAGGCCTGAGTCACCCCCAAGAGAACCTCTTCTGTTGCTCAGATGTGATCTCTCTCTCCAGCCAACACAAAAAGCAATCTCACCACCCTCCCCTGTCTATGTGGGACATGACTCCCAGGGGTGTGGACTTTCCTGGCAACATGGGGCAGAAATCCTAGAATGAGCTGAGACTCAGCATCAAGGGATTGAGAAAACCTTCTTGATCAAAAGGGGGAAGAGTGAAATGAGACAAAGTGTCAATGGCTGAGAGATTCCAAACAGAGTTGAGAGGTTGTCCTGGAGGTTATTCTTATGCACTAAGTAGATATCACCTTGTTATTCAAGATGTAATGAAGAGGCTGGAGGGAAATGCCTGAAAATGTACAGCTGTGTTCCGGTAGCCATGTTTCTTGAGGATGATTGAATAATGATATAGCTGTCACAATGTGACTGTGTGATTGTGAAAACCTCATGTCTGATGCTCCTTTTATGTACCTTGTCAAGAAATGAGTAGAACATATGGAATAAAATTAAATAATAGGGGGAACAAATGTTAAAATAAATTTAGTTTGAAATACTAGTGATAGATGGGGGTGAGGGGTGAGGGGTATGGTATGTATAATCTTTTTTCTATTATTGTTTTCTTTTCAGTTGTCTTTTTATTTCTTTTTCTGGATTGATGCAAATTTTCTAAGAAATGATGAATATGCAACTGTGTGATGATATTGAGAATTACTGAATCTATATGTAGAATGGAATTATGTGTTAATGTTTTTGTTTGTTTGTTTTTAATTTTTTAAAATAAATAAATAAAATTTTTTTAAATGAGGAGGAGAATAAGATATCCCACATTAAAAAAAGAACTGGGGGAACAATGAGGAAGTATGGGACTTAAATAATTCATAAACTAACTAGACCTAACAAGCATGTATAAAACGCTGCACTAAACAAAAACAGAGCACATATTCTTCTCAAGTGTAAATGGATGATTCTCCAAGATAGATAATAGGCTGGGTCACAAAAGAAATTTCGTTAAATTTTAAAATCATACAATGTATATTCTCTGAGCACAATCAAATGAAGATAGAAATCAATAACTGAGGGAGGAATTGAAAGTTCACAAATGTGGAAATTTAAAAATATACTCTTAAACTACCAGTGGGTTAAAAAGGATTTCACAAGGAAAATTAGAAATTATCTTGAGGTGAATAGAAATGAAAGCAGAACATACTAAATATATGGGTACAGCAAAGATAGTGATGATAGAGAAATTTATAGCTCTAAATGCTTATATTAAAAAAAGAAGACTTCAAATCAGAGCTCTAATTTCAAAGCTGGAAATACTAAAAAAGGAGGGCAAAGTAAACCTAAAGCAAGCATAAGGAAGGATATAACAAGATTACAGTGGAAATAAAAGAAATGGAATTCTCGGGAGATCCAAGATGGCGTCTTAGTAAGGTACATGCGTCTTAGTTCCTCCGACTCCAAATCAACTAATAGGTGAACAGAAACAGTACAGAACAGCTCCCGGGGCTACAGCAGGGAATGGACACACAGCGTAACCCAGTCTGGGCTGGTTAGTCTGACTGCGAAACTCGGCTGCGGTGAGTGAGATCCCTGAGCGGCGGGCGATTTCCCAAGTAGCTGCAGCTGCGGCGGTCCGAGCTAATCCCTCCCTCCTTCCCGGGCTGGCTGAGAGATGCGGAGAGACAAGCTTCCCAGCCAAGGAGGCCGGTGCCACACTTTTGCGGGCGGCTTCGAGTCTCGGCTTCGAGTCCGCAGCTATGAGTCTCGGATCAGAGGGCTATCCAAAGTCTGGGCTGGCAAGTCTGACTGCGACTCTTGGCTGTGGCGAGACCCCCGAGCAACGCGCGATTTGCCGAGCAGCCGCAGCTGCGGTGGTCCGAGCTAATCCCTCCCTCCTTCCCGGGCCAGCTGAGAGTATCGCAGAAGCAAGTTTCCCAAGCCGAGGCAGGCGGCGCCCTTCTTTTGCGGGCGGCTTCGAGTCTCGGCTTTGAGTCCGCGGCTACGAATCTTAGATCAGAGGGCTATCCAAAGTCTGGGCTGGCTAGACTGACTGCGAGACTCGGCTGTGGTGAGACACCCTAGCGGCGCGCGATTTCCCAATCAGCGGCAGCTGCGGTGGTCCGAGCTACTCCCTCCCTCCTTTCCGGGCTGGCTGAGAGTATTGGAGAAGCAAGTTTCCCAAGCCGAGGCAGGCGGCACCCCTCTTTTGCAGGCGGCTTCGAGGTTCTGCTTTGAGTCCGCGAATACGAGTCTCGGATAGGAGGGCTATCCAAGCCGCGGTAGCCCCCCCCACGGGAGGCTTCCTGGTCCAGTGGGGAATCCCCCAGGCCCGCTGCGGCCCACAACCAGCCACAGGGTCCCCTCAAGCCACGGCAGCTGACGCCCCCACCACGCGCGGCCCCTGAACCAATGGAGAGAATTGGATCCGAAATCCCCAGGCCACGGAGATCGGTGACTGGGGGAGACCCATTCCAAACACTTGAGACAAACGTGTGCCACGTGCGCCACGTACTGGGCAAGATAAGAAAAACAGATCCCAGAGATTTCACAGAAAAATCTTACAACCTTGCTAGGTCCAACACCCAGAGAAATCTGAATAAATGCCCAGATGCCAGCAGCAGAAGATAACTGTCCACGCTCAAAAGATTGAGAATATGGCTCAGTCAAAGGAACAAACTAATAGCTCAAATGAGACACAAGAGCTGAGACAACTAATGCTGAATATACAAACAGAAATGGAAAACCTCTTCAAAACTGAAATTGATAAATTGAGGGAGGACATGAAGAGGACATGGGCTGAACATAAAGAAGAAATAGAAAAACTGAAAAAACAAATCGCAGAACTTATGGAAGTGAAGGATAAAGTAGCAAACATAGAAAAAATAATGGATAGCTACAATGATAGATTTAAAGAGACAGAAGATAGAATTAGTGATTTGGAGGATGGAACATCTGAATTCCAAAAAGAAACAGAAACTATAGGGAAAAGAATGGAAAAATTTGAACAGGGTATCAGGGAACTCAAGGACAATATGAACCGCACAAATATACGTGTTGTGGGTGTCCCAGAAGGAGAAGAGAAGGGAAAAGGAGGAGAAAAACTAATGGAAGAAATTATCACTGAAAATTTCCCAACTCTTATGAAAGACCTAAAATTACAGATCCAAGAAGTGCAGCGCACCCCAAAGAGATTAGACCCAAATAGGCGTTCTCCAAGACACTTACTAGTTAGAATGTCAGAGGTCAAAGAGAAAGAGAGGATCTTGAAAGCAGCAAGAGAAAAACAATCCATTACATACAAGGGAAACCCAATAAGACTATGTGCAGATTTCTCAGCAGAAACCATGGAAGCTAGAAGACAGTGGGATGATATATTTAAAATACTAAAAGAGAAAAACTGCCAACCAAGACTCCTATATCCAGCAAAATTATCCTTCAAAAATGAGGGAGAAATTAAAACATTCTCAGACAAAAAGTCACTGAAAGAATTTGTGACCAAGAGACCAGCTCTGCAAGAAATACTAAAGGGAGCACTAGAGTCAGATACAAAAAGAGAGAAGAGAGAGATATGGAAAAGAGTGTAGAAAGAAGGAAAATCAGATATGATATATATAATACAAAAGGCAAAATGTTAGAGGAAAATATTATCCAAACAGTAATAACACTAAATGTCAATGGTCTGAATTCCCCAATCAAAAGACATAGATTGGCAGAATGGATTAAAAAACAGGATCCTTCTATATGCTGTCTACAGGAAACACATCTAAGACCCAAAGAAAAACATAGGTTGAAAGTGAAAGGTTGGGAAAAGATATTTCATGCAAATAACAACCAGAAAAGAGCAGGAGTGGCTATACTAATATCCAACAAATTAGACTTCAAATGTAAAACAGTTAAAAGAGACAAAGAAGGACACTATATACTAATAAAAGGAACAATTAAACAAGAAGACATAACAATCATAAATATTTATGCACCGAACCAGAATGCCCCAAAATACGTGAGGCATACACTGCAAACACTGAAAAGGGAAATAGATTCATATACCATAATAGTTGGAGACTTCAACTCACCACTCTCATCAATGGGCAGAACATCTAGACAGAGGATCAACAAAGAAATAGAGAATCTGAATATTACTATAAATGAACTAGACTTAATAGACATTTATAGGACATTACATCCCACAACAGCAGGATACACCTTTTGCTCAGGTGCTCATGGATCATTCTCAAAGATAGACCATATGCTGGGTCACAAAGCAAGTCTTAACAAATTTAAAAAGATTGAAATCTTACACAACCCTTTCTTGGACCACAAAGGAATGATGTTGGAAATCAATAATAGGCAGAGTGCCAGAAAATTCACAAATACGTGGAGGCTCAACAACACACTCCTAAACAACGAGTGGGTCAAAGAAGAAATTGCTAGAGAAATTAGCAAATACCTCGAGGTGAATGAAAATGAAAACACAACATATCAAAACTTATGGGACGCAGCAAAGGCAGTGCTAAGAGGGAAATTTATTGCTCTAAATGCCTATATCAGAAAAGAAGAAAAGGCAAAAATTCAGGAATTAACTATCCATTTGGAAGAACTGGAGAAAGAACAACAAGCTAACCGCAAAGCAAGCAAAAGGAAAGAAATAACAAAGATTAGAGCACAAATAAATGAAATTGAAAACATGAAAACAATAGAGAAAATCAATAAGGCCAGAAGTTGGTTCTATGAGAAAATCAATAAGATTTAGCAAGATTGACAAAAAGAAGAGAGAGGGCCCTTAGCAAGATTGACAAAAAGAAGAAGAGAGAGGATGCAAATAAATAAGATCAGAAATGGAAGAGGAGACATAACTACTGACCTCACAGAAATAAAGAAGGTAATAACAGGATACTATGAACAACTTTACGCTAATAAATACAACAATTTAGATGAAATGGACGGGTTCCTGGAAAGACATGAACAACCAACTTTGACTCAAGAAGACATAGATGACCTCAACAAACCAATAACAAGTAAAGAAATTGAAGCAGTCATTCAAAAGCTTCCTAAAAAGAAAAGTCCAGGACCAGACGGCTTCACATGTGAATTCTATCAAACATTCCAGAAAGAATTAGTACCAACTCTCCTCAAACTCTTCAAAAAAATCGAAGTGGAGGGAAAACTACCTAATTCATTCTATGACGCCAACATTACCCTCATACCAAAACCAGGCAAAGATATTACAAGAAAAGAAAACTATACACCAATCTCTCTAATGAATATAGATGCAAAAATCCTCAATAAAATTCTAGCAAATCGTATCCAACAACACATTAAAAGAATTATTCATCATGACCAAGTAGGATTCATCCCAGGTATGCAAGGATGGTTCAACATAAGAAAATCAATTAATGCAATACACCATATCAACAAATCAAAGCAGAAAAATCACATGATCATCTCAATTGATGCAGAGAAGGCATTCGACAAGATTCAACATCCTTTCCTGTTGAAAACACTTCAAAGGATAGGAATACAAGGGAACTTCCTTAAAATGATAGAGGGAATATATGAAAAACTCACAGCTAATATCATTCTCAATGGGGAAAAATTGAAAACGTTCCCCCTAAGATCAGGAACAAGACAAGGATGTCCACTATCACCACTATTATTCAACATTGTGTTGGAGGTTCTAGCCAGAGCAATTAGACAAGAAAAAGAAATACAAGGCATCAAAATTGGAAAGGAAGAAGTAAAACTATCACTGTTTGCAGACGATATGATAATATACATCGAAAACCTGGAAAAATCCACAACAAAACTACTAGAGCTAATAAATGAGTACAGCAAAGTAGCAGGTTACAAGATCAACATTCAAAAATCTGTAGCATTTCTATACACTAGCAATGAACAAGCGGAGGGGGAAATCAAGAAACGAATCCCATTCACAATTGCAACTAAAAGAATAAAATACCTAGGAATAAATTTAACTAAAGAGACAAAAAACCTATATAAAGAAAACTACAAAAAACTGCTAAAAGAAATCACAGAAGACCTAAACAGATGGAAGGGCATACCGTGTTCATGGATTGGAAGACTAAATATAGTTAAGATGTCAATCCTACCTAAATTGATTTACAGATTCAATGCAATACCAATCAAAATCCCAACAACTTATTTTTCAGAAATAGAAAAACCAATAAGCAAATTTATCTGGAAGGGCAGGGTGCCCCGAATTGCTAAAAACATCTTGAGGAAAAAAAACGAAGCTGGAGGTCTTGCACTGCCTGACTTTAAGGCATATTATGAAGCCACAGTGGTCAAAACAGCATGGTATTGACATAAAGATATATATATCGACCAATGGAATCGAATAGAGTGCTCAGATATAGACCCTCTCATCTATGGACATTTGATCTTTGATAAGGCAGTCAAGCCAACTCACCTGGGACAGAACAGTCTCTTCAATAAATGGTGCCTAGAGAACTGGATATTCATATGCAAAAGAATGAAAGAAGACCCATATCTCACACCCTACACAAAAGTTAACTCAAAATGGATCAAAGATCTAAACATTAGGTCTAAGACCATAAAACAGTTAGAGGAAAATGTTGGGAGATATCTTATGAATCTTACAATTGGAGGCGGTTTTATGGACCTTACACCTAAAGCAAGAGCACTGAAGAAGGAAAGAAATAAATGGGAACTCCTCAAAATTAAACACTTTTGTGCATCAAAGAACTTCATCAAGAAAGTAGAAAGACAGCCTACACAATGGGAGACAATATTTGGAAACGACATATCAGATAAAGGTCTAGTATCCAGAATTTATAATGAGATTGTTCAACTCAACAACAAAAAGATAGCCAACCCAATTACAAAATGGGAAAAAGACTTGAATAGACACCTCTCTGAGGAGGAAATACAAATGGCCAAAAGACACATGAAGAGATGCTCAATGTCCCTGGCCTTTAGAGAAAAGCAAATCAAAACCACAATGAGATATCATCTCACACCCACCAGAATGGCCATTATCAACAAAACAGAAAATGACAAGTGCTGGAGAGGATACGGTGAAAGAGGCACACTTATCCACTGTTGGTGGGAATGCCAAATGGTGCAACCACTGTGGAAAGCAGTTTGGCGGTTCCTCAAAAAGCTGAATATAGAATTGCCATACGACCCAGCAATACCATTGCTGGGAATCTACTCAAAGGACTTAAAGGCAAAGACATAAATGGACATTTGCACACCAATGTTTATAGCAGCGTTATTTACAATTGCAAAGAGATGGAAACAGCCAAAATGTCCATCAACAGACGAGTGACTAAACAAACTGTGGTATATACATACGATGGAATATTATGCAGCTTTAAGGCAGGATAAACTTCTGAAGCATGTAATAACATGGATGGACCTAGAGAACATTATGCTGAGTGAGTCTAGCCAAAAACTAAAAGACAAATACTGTATGGTCCCAATGATGTGAATCGACACTCGAGAATAAACTTGGAATATGTCATTGGTAACAGAGTTCAGCAGGAGTTAGAAACAGGGTAAGATAATGGGTAATTGGAGCTGATGGAATACAGTCTGTGCAATAGGACTAGATACAAAAACTCAAAAATGGACAGCACAATAATACCTAATTGTAAAGTAATCATGTTAAAATACTGAACGAAGCTGCATCCGAGCTATAGGTTCTTGTTTTGTTTTGTTTTGTTTGTTTTTTTCTTATTATTATTACTTTTTTTTTCTCTATATTAACATTCTATTTTTTTTTCTGTTATACTGCTAGTTCTTCTAAACCGATGCAAATGTACTAAGAAACGATGATCATGCATCTATGTGATGATGTTAAGAATTACTGATTGCATATGTAGAATGGTATGATGTCTAAAAAAAATGGTCAGCACAATACTGCCTAATTGTAATGTAATTATGTTGGAACGCTGAATGAAGCTGCATCTGATCTATAGTTTTTTTTTCTTTCTCTTATATATTTTTGTACTTTTTATTTTTATTTGTGTTTTCTCTGTGTTATCACTTTATTTCTTTTTCTGTTGTCGTGCTATTTCTTTCTCTAAATCGATGCATATGTACTGAGAAATGATGACCATACACCTATGTGATGATATTAAGAATTACTGATTGCATATGTAGAATGGATTGATTTCTAATGTTGTGTTAGTTAATTTTTTTAATTAATAAAAAAAAGACAAAAAAAAAGGAAATGGAATTCAAAGAAACAACAGAGAGAATAAAAAACACCAAAAGATGGTTCTTGAAAAGATCAGAAAAGTTGACAAAACTTTAGCTACATTGACAAAGGAAAAAAAAGGATAAAAGGATAACAATAACAAAAAAATCAGAAATGAAAATGGGGCATTGCTACCAATCCCACTGAAATAAAAATAATTATAAGAGAATACCATGAATGATTGTAGATAACCTAAATGAGATGGATAAATTCTCAGAAACACACAAACTACCTAAATTGACTTAAGAACAAGTAGAAGACCTAAAGAAACAATTTCCAGTAAAGAGACTAAATTAGTGATCAAGAGGTGAGATTTATATCTGGTATGGAAGATTGGCTGAATAAAGGAAAATCAATTAATATAATACACTACATTAACAGAGTGAAGGACACAAACTGCTTGATCTCCTCAATTGATGCAGAAAAGGTATTTGACAAAATACAGTACCCTTTCTTAATAGCACCACTAAGCACACTAGGAGTAGAAGGAAACTTCCTTAACATAATAAGGGGTGTATATAAAAACCCATATCCTAAATAATGGTAAAAGATTGAAAGCTTTCCTACTAAGATCAGGAACAAGACAAGAGTACCCATTGTCACCAATGTTATTCAACATTGTGCTGGAAAATCTTGTCAGAGCAATTAATTAAGAAAAATAAGTAAAAGCATCCAAATAGGAAAGGAAGAAATAAAACTTTATACTTCCTGTGTATTGATGACATGATTCCATATAAATGAAAAAATCCACAACAAAGCTACTAAGGAAAATAAATGAATTCAGCATACTGACAGGGTACAAGGTCAACATCCCCAAATTAGTAGTATATCTATACACAAGCAGTGTACAATTTGAAGAAGAAATCAAGAAAAAGAACCACTCACAATAGCAACTAAGGGAATTCAAAGGCCTAGCAATAAATATAAGTAAGGTTGTAAAGGACTCGTACATAGAAAACTACAAAAAATTGCTAAAAGAAATTTTAGAAACCTAAATAAATGGAAGGACATTCCATGCTCATGCTTTGGAAGACTGAATATCATTAGTATGGCAATACTACCAAAGCAATATACAGATTCACTGCAACCTCAATCAGAGTTCCTACTGCCTTCAGTGCAGAAATGGAAAAACCAGTCGCCAAATTTATATGGAGCAGTAAGGGACCGTAAATAACTAAAGCTATTTTGAAAAAGAAGAATGATGTTGGATGAATCGCACTTCTCCGTCTTAAAACTTATCACAAAGCAACAGTGATGAAAACAACACCGCTGCCCCTGGAGAGCCAGAAGCCCTAGGTCCATGGCCCACAGGGCAGCGACCATTATCTGGGCGGGGCGCCCCTTGCCGCACCCACCGCACTTGTAGGGAGTCCAGAGGTCGAGGGCGGGGAAGTTGGCCCTAGCCCACAGCTGCAGTCCCTCAGGCCACTGGACCATCCCCCTGCTCCTCCCTCTCAGTGGGGCAGCTCCGCCCCCACATCGCACGCCTGCCTGGATGTTCTTTCCCCCTGCAGCGGTCATCCCCGGGCAGCAGCACTGTAGGATGCCCCATCTGGAGCAACAGTCTTTGGTCCCAGCCCACCCATGGCCACTCCCAGGCCCAGCTCCACCAGCAGTCACAGCAGCAGCAGTAGGAGCATCTCAGGGTGGGATCAGGTCAATAAATGAATATCCAAAGACTTCCTGGCAGCACCACGGCCAAGGCCTGGGGAAGGTGTGTCAGCCTTGTGGAAAACCAGTCTCCACAAAGGCAACTTTGGATAAGACAAGGAACACATGCAAAGGGTTTGGTTTTGTCAACTTTGACAATCCTGCAGCGGCTCACAAAGGGTCTGCCCTGAAGGCTAGTGGGGCTCAAGCTCAAAGGGCAAAGCAGCAGGATTATCACAGATGCTCATCTCCTCCACTTCGCCATAATTCTCCATTTATGTAAAAATCTCCTAAAAAATTCATTGTAGCTCCTGTATCTCCGTGTACCTCAGCGCAGCACAAACCAACAGCAGACTGGGAAGAGCTCTGAGGGTTACAGTGAATATTCTAGAGGGCAGCGGTCTGGCTAAAGGTCGGCCAAAGTGCATGGAGAGCGTCTGACTTCAGAGGCCATGCTCCAATTTTGAAATAAAATAAATAATTCGCTTTGCCACTCACTCTCAGTGCCGAAGACAAAAGACAAGTGCTCTGCCTTTTCCCTCCCGCCGTCGCCATTGATGCCACCGTTAACAGTGAACATTGGCTTCCAGATAATGTGAAGAAAGCTTCACATCTTATACTTCTATTGCACTACCATACTGCCAAAATCATCAGAGTAGGACACAAAGAAATCTAATCAATTAGCTAAATTTGGGCAAGAGAGGCAGAAAGAAAAATATCACAGTTCCTAAAAATCTCTTAGTCTTCACTTACTCATCCCTCCCTTTCTCCCCCATACCGCTGGGCAGCACCTAATCTTTATCCAGGCAGGTCCCTGATATTGAGGATTTAGTTCTAGACTACTGCAGTTCAGCAAGAATTGCAATAAACTGAATTCCACGTTGTGTTTTGGTTCCCAGTGCATATAAAAGCTATGTGTACAATATGCTGTAGTATGTTAAGTGCTCAACAGAATTATGTTATAAAAAGCATGGCTATACCTTGATTAAAAACAACAGAATAGGCACAGCTGCGCTGTTCACAGCGGCAGGGCAGTTGCTGTGCTTAAAGGGAAGGCAAGCGGTGCCAGAGGCCTCAGGTACAGCAGTGACCACCCGGGCAATGGGAATGAATTCCCACCGGCCGTGGGTTCAGAAGGACCCCAGCAGCGCGTGTGGCCTCCACGCCTTTCTCTGCCCAGCATCTCCATAGAGACCGTGATGTCACAGGAGCAGGGCTCTGCAGGGGGCTACCAGACCTGAGCCAGTTTCTCAGTCTCTCTGCCACCAAGCCCCTCTCTGTCAGTGTGCACTGTTGCTCTACTGCCTTCTCAACCTCGCGGTCCCCAGGGTGATTGTGGCATCATCCGGCGGACATCTGGGCCAGATCCCAGCAGGTATGGTCCCAATGTCCCGCCTCCGCCTCTTCCACACCCCTTATCAGCCCCATTACCCGCCCGGTTCATGGTCCAGACAAGGAGCTGCAGAGCCTCGCCATGGCCTCTGGAGCCAGACGACTAGGAGGGGGTGGCAGCAATATCCGGACATGATGTGGTCAACAGAGACCAGTTAATCCTTACATGCAGGGGCGACAGCAGCAACGGGGTATCCTTAGCAGGCTTACAGAATTGATTAGGAATATTATGCCAGGATGGCTGCAGAGATACTTCAGTAGGAATTAAGATGTACACAGGTGCTCAGTAGACACAGGGGAAGTACCATGTGGACAGGAAAATAGAGAAGATGAACATCTCACGCTGACCTCTGAAGGGAGCTCCAATACTCGTGATGCGAGGATCACTCCTGTACCAAAAGTCGATAATACAGAAGAACCCTCAACAACTAGCACTGCTTCAAATTATGCAAATATGTCAAATCCTTCTCTTCATCAACACCATCTGAGATTCTCCATGTTGGAATCCCCTGCCTTACAGCACCAGCTTTTCACATCATTGACACTGCCAATTGGCAGTTCTGGATTTTCCCTTGTAAAGGAATTTAAAGACTCTGCCTCTCAGCATGATGATAATAGCTCAACTAACAGTGTTTTTTTTCAAGAGCTTCTGATAAAGATAGAGCTGTTCCAAAGAATACTTCAGTACCACATCTGTGGTCCACAGAGGCTGAGCCCTCTCATGCACTCCCACAGCACACTGCTACCAGCTCAAAGAAACCAGCATCCAACTTGGCTGCCTTTGGAACACTTTCCTCTTCACTTGGGAAATCTTCAATCCTTAAAAAATATCAGCTTGGAGATTCTCCTTTTTACCCTGGAAAAACAACATACAGTGGGGCAGCAGCTGCTGCAGGATGGTCTAAACTATGAAGTACACCTTATCAGGCACCAGTTAGAAGACAGATGAAAGCTAAGCAACTCAATGCACAATCTCCTGGTGTGCTAGTTTAGCAGCTCAGCGAGTGTTATAATCCTTAGAGAAGATGTCCAGCCCTCTACAGGATGCAAAAAAAATTTCCTTTAGTTGTTTCTTCTCCTGTGAATTCTCTTGATAGAAGTGGTATTTATTCCACAGATTTTCATGCCAAAATGGTTAAGGTAAACTCTCTGTATCCCCCTGTTCAGAAACTCTTGATCCCAAAGCCAGTTTCCATAGCAATAAATCACGCTGTACATTTTAAACCATCTCTAACCCCATCTCATGAATTGAGAAAGACTAATCAAAGAATAGTTCACAAGTACTATACTCAATATGAAAAAAGTTAGATACCAGAACAAAATAGAGAAAAAGAAAGTGGCTTTCCAGATCCAAATTTCAGTCTGCCTTCAGGCAATGGGTAATCTTCTGGAATAGGGAATGAAGGCTGCAAAATAAGAGAAGAGAGAATACACTTCACTGCATCTAAATTGCCAGTGGAGCAGGACATGGAAGTACCAGTATTACCAAAAATCCCTCCATCAATCACCAGTTCTTCACTGACTTCCTGCAGTTTTAGTTCCTCTGTGATCACACCTTTCTCCCCATCAACCATCAGTCATTCACAATCATTAAACAATAAGGTACAAATGACTTCTCCAAGCAGCAGTGACAGTCCTGTGTTTACATTTTCATCTCCAATTATAAAATGAACTGAGACACAGGTACTATCTCCATCATCTGCTGGATTTCCATTTAATGTACCTACTGAAAATACAGAACTTTCTGACACCATTTGTTCTTCAGACCCAATGATAAGTACTTCAGCTCAAGATATCACTGCTGTGAATAGTCCAAGCTGTAAGAAGAAATCAGATGAAGATCCTGAGAGCACTTTTTGACATGCAAAATCTCTGAAATAAGGAAGTGTCCTAGATGTTCTGAAAACCCATGGTTTCATATCACTAAAGGCAGATTCTTTTGCTGCTCAGCATACTATGACAAGCCAAGTAGTTTATACAAAATTAGCAATAAGTAGCTTTACTTCTAGTGTAATTGGACTTGGGGGAAGTTTAAAAGCTCAATCATCATGGCAGTGTGATACACATCTACTCCAGGACAACGTTAGAGATGAGATGTGCATGGCCTGTCAGGCTGCAAAGTTGCCACCAAGAAGCACTGTTAAGCAGACTGGAATTGGCACACAAATATAAATGACAAACCAACTGTCTCTACATCAGGGACAGGCTTTGGACACAAATTTAAGCCAACAGTAGGAACTTGGGATTGTGATACCAGCTTTGGCATGGACGTTGTTAACCCTGATCCTGCAGCTGTTGTTACTGTAGTGACATCTGAGAAAAAGAGCAGCTTCAACTTTGGAACCATAGGAATTAAAAGTGCCAAGCAAACTTGGAAATTTAGAGCAAATCAAAGATGAGAAATCTTCAAAGTCAACATTTAATTTCAACATGATGAAACCATCTGAGACAGAATTACAACAGTCAACAAAGGCTGTTTTTGCTTATGGAGTTCAAACCAATACTATGGCTGATCGAAGAAAAGCAAAGCCAGCTTTTAATTTCTTAAACAACAGTTCCTCTAGTTCATGTACACCAGCCACTTCAGCTGGTTGTGGCATTTTGGTAGAACCATCACTTCATCCAATCCACCTGTGGCCACCTTTGTGTTTGGACAGGTCAGCAATCCTGTGAACAGCTCTGCCTTCGAGAACTCTGCTGAATCCAGCACATGTTAGTCTTTGCTATTTTCTCAAGATAGTTAACCAGCAACCACATCTAGCATTGGCAGAGCTGTCACTCTACATGTCTTTGATCTGGGAGCCAGTAGTAATTATACTTCAATCTCCAGTTTCAACTTTGGAGCTACAACCACATCTAGCTCTGCAGGATCCTTTGTATTTGGTACTGGACCTTCAACACTATCTGACAGTCCAGAATTTGGTGCTAAAATGACTCCAACATTTGGGTAAAGTAAAAGTGCCAACCAGCCTAATCCCCCAGGCTTTAGAACTGTATCATCTTCAATAATATTATTTTCAACTGGTTCTCAGCCTGAACCACCACCTACTTTTGGTACAGTACCAAGCAATAACCAGCCTCTCGTGTTTGCATAACAGCCTAGTTGGTCTGCATTTGTCTCTGGAAAACCTTTTTTTTTTTACATGGGCAGGCACCGGGAATCGAACCCGGGTCCTCTGGCATGGCAGGCAGGCATTCTTGCCTGCTGAGCCACTGTGGTCTGCCCTCTGGAAGAACTCTTAATTCCAGTTTTGTTTTCCAACTTAGCAGCAGCACAACAAATTTCAACTTAGCAAACAATAATCCATCAGGTGTGTTCACATTTGGTACAAGTCCTGCCACACATGTAGTTCCAGCCCAGCCTTCAGTGTCAGGAGGATTTCAATTTAACCAGCGTCCAGCAACATTTGCAGTGGGATCAAATGGGAAACATATCTTTTCTTATTCAGGAACTTTAGTTTCTGTTCACAGGATGAACTGCTGTTAGATGCAGGAAATAAAGTCACAATGGCTTATACCCAGTAGTTTTATTAACAAGAGCTGGTGCTCTGCATTCAGATAAGGGATTGTACTATGTGCTGAATTTATCTGAAGTCAGAATGCCTAAGGAAAACTTTAACTTTGGGACTTTCCTCTTTGCTCTTTCTTTATAGAAAATTCCCACCCCCAACCCACCCCTTTAAATAATAGCTAGACTGATGATTGATTCTTCATAAAAATAATATATGATGCAGCAAATTGCTCACTGATTTTACCTGGTCTGGGTGTACTCAGGAATAGAGCCTAAACCTGAATATTCGACTTTGTATAGAACCTCTTTGTCTGCACCTTAGCATGCATTGATAATGCATTTATGGAATTCTTTGAAGTTGTGGTTATATTTGAGGAGTTTTCTATATATTAGAGGGTGTTGAAATGATTTCTATGGTAAGTTTGTGTTGGTGTATGTGTGAAGTGAGTGAGTTGGGTGCATTGTGCACTAAAATATTCTGAAAGAAGAAGCCTGATTAACACTAGACCATGCACAGGACTTGTTACATCTATCTAGTTCTCAGTTTAATAATTATATGTTATTTCTATATTTTCCTTCTTTTGATTATCACCTGTCTTGCCTTTTTCATTGTTATGTTATAAAATGTGTAAATATTATTTGTTTCTATACTTTTTTGGCATAAAATAAATTGAGAACTTGAAATTTTAGTTTTGTGCAGAAATTTTTTGTTGTTGTTTATTTGGTCTTGTCTAGATCTTACTATGTAAATCTCATTATTCAAAGTTGCCTTAATCTATTTGGAAGTTTTCTTAAAAATTGGTGATTGTTATGTGAATTTATTGATTTTTATGATCCAGGTTTTGTGGACCAAAATCAGTACTGTACAAAACATTAATCATATATTTTTATATTTACTGAAATGGAAATGACTTTTTAAAATGCTTTTATTGGCTAATCTGCATACACATACAGTCCATACTTGGTGTGCAATCAACAGCTCATCATATTGTCATATATTTGTGTATTCATCACCACAATCACTTTTTGAATATTTGCACCACTCCAGAAAAAGTAATAAAAAGAAAAGAGAAAAAACTCATAAATACCATACTCTTTAGCCCTCTTTCTCATTGACAGCAGGTATTTTAATCTACACAGTATATATTACTTCTTACTCCCTTATCATTTACTTTTATCTATTTTTTTTACTCATTTGTCTATATCCTGGATAAAAGGAAAACCACACAGAAGATTTTCACCGTAACACAGTCACATTGTAAATGGTATTGTAAAAGCTTTATCAGTATGCAATTGTCTTCAAGAAGCATGGCTACTGGAACACAGTTCAGCAATTTCAGGTACTTCCCTCCACCCACACCAATGCATGAAAAACTAAAAAAGGGATATCTATATAATGCATAAGAATAACATCCAAGATAATCTCTTGACTCTGTTTGAAATCTCTCAGCCACTGAAGTGTTATTTTGTCTCATTTCTCTTATTCCTTTTGTTCAACAAGACTTTCTCAATCCCATGATGCTGGGTCAGAATCACTAGAGTTCTGTCCCACATTGCCAGGGAGATGTACACATGTGGGAGTCATGACCCACATTATTTTGGATAATAAGGAAGTTTAATATTAAAGTGATGATTATTACAGTATAAATAGCATATTAAACCATGATAAAAATGTCATCAATAAAAAATTATGAAATAAAAATATATTGCTAAAAAACACTAAATAGGGCGGGCCGCGGTGGCTCAGCGGGCAAAGTGCTTGCCTGCTATGCCGGAGGACCTCGGTTCGATTCCCGGCCCCAGCCCATGTAACAAACAAACAAAATACAATAAAACAAGAAAATGTTTAAAGATGTTTCCCTTTCTTCCTCCCTTCCTTCCTTCCATCCTTCCTTCCTTCTCTCTGTCTTTCCTTAAAAAAAAAAAAAAAAAAAGAAAAAACACTAAATATCATATGAAAGTCTTCAGTGAATCATAATCTTTTTTCTGGTGGAAATTCTTCCCTTTGATGTTGATGGCTGCTAACTGTTCAGGGTGTTGATTGCTGAAGTTTCTGGTGACTGTGGCAATTTCTTAAACTAAGGTTTCAGTGAAGTTTTTCACGTTGACTTTTACTTTCCTGAAAGATTCCTCTGTAGCACTCAGTGCTGTTTTATGTACATTTTATCCACAGTAGTACTTCCTTCAAAATTGAGTCAATCTTCTCATCACTTGCTGATGCTTTATCAGCTAATTTTCTACACCCTATGCTGTGCCATATTCTACACCCTATGCTGTCATTTCAACAATGTTCACAGCATCTTCACCAGGAATAGATTCCATTCCTAGAAACCACTTTATTTTGTCCTCTATAAGAGGCAACTCAGTTGATATACCCCCTCCATCCATTACAAACCCTAAGTGCTACCACCATAAAAACCAGTGTGCAAATGTCCAACCATGTCCCTGTTTTCAGTGTTTCCACATATATCCCTAACAATGGCATTGCAGAGGAGAAGCCTACATACCTTATCCAAGTGAAGGCAGGGAGCAGCGTGGGGTAGGGGGGTGAGTAGAGGGCATGAGGTGGAGGTTTGATGACATCACTTTGCCCTGAGGCATATTGAGTGAGATGAGAAAAGGGCAGGCTGTGAGCCTGTGTTATATCCCCAGGTGCTGCTGTGGCACACCCAGCCTGGCTGGCATTGGGAAAAGTTCCCTGTGAGTTCTAGAGAAGGGAGAACAAGGAGGCCATCTCAACTTTTCAATAAGTGATGGTGCCTGGGCTTGGTGTGGGATGGAGAGATGTCCTCTGGGTTCTGTCTGGGAGACCAAGGAGATACTGTTAGTTGGGGGTAGATTGTAAGTGAGTGAGGCCTCATGGAAGACTTCAAGGTCTGAAGCTTCTCGCTGCAGAGGCAGAGCAGCTTCTGTCTTGGGCTGGTGGGTGGTCAGTTAAGCTTCCATGTTTGGAGGGTGCTCACACAGCCCTATGAACATGCTTTAAGAAGATACTGAGGGCACTGATGCACACAGAGGAGACTGTCCTCTAGAAGTATTCTCATTGCCATGGCAAAGCCTTGAGAGGACCCCAACAGAGAGGCTCTGGCCAACCGGAATCTTCTGGTCAATCCCATCACCACCATGCAACTTCAGATACTACAGGATATGGGGAATTGTCTCTTGTTGTGAGGCCTTAGTAGCTGTGACAGCTGGAGGCAGGCACTATCACAGACTTTAGGACCTCCATCCAAGGTGGCCACTCCTAGAGGCAGGTCCTGTCACAGTGGTGAAGGCTTTCCCTTGGGTGGCTGTGCCTGGGAACTCCTCAGACTCAGGGCTGAGGAACTGGCCTTGCAGGCATGAGGGAGCACATCCACTAGAGTAGGGCAGGGTCTCCATGGACAGAAGCTCCAGAACACATGGGCATGGAAGAGCTGAGTTCCCTGTTCATTGCAGGGTTTCCTACCCGATCTCTGCATCTAGGCTTTGTGTTTACAGCTGGGGCTGTTTCATCTTCTTTTAAAGTGAATTGAATTTGCCTCCCCCTTTTCACTCTACCTCCATATCTAAACAATGCACTGACTTCTAGAAACTAGAAAATCTTCTAGAAGTTATTCTTCCAGTCAGACAAGGCCGGTGCCTATTATATGTGCTGGAGAGGGAGGTGCCACCTGCACTTGAAAACCTACCCACCTATCTGCTCCTTCCTGCTCTATGTCCCAAGAACCAATCCATATGGGGACACTGTGTGGTACCCTTACATCAAATGCCAGGTAAACTTGGCTGATCAGTAGCCCCAGGGGCACCCATGTACCAAGTGGTAAATATATCCCAGGTGGACACATATTCCTGGTGAATATTCATGTCCCCAGTGGGCACACATGTCCCAAGTGCACATTCATGTCCCAGGTGTGCATTCATTTCCTAGATGAGTAGACACATCTGAGGCACACACACAATTCCCAAAAGTGCACAAATGTCCTTGGTTGACACTCATGTTCCAGGGACAACACATGCCCCAAAAGGATGCTCATGTCTAGGAAAACATTCATGTTCCAGATGGGTATATATGCCTCAGCTATGTACACATTCCCAAGTCCACACTCATGTCCCAGGTGGGCTTTTATGTCCCAGGTGAGCATTCATTTACCATGTAGACACATACTTGTCCCAGGTGGGCACACATGTCTCAAGTGGGTATATATCTCCCAGATGGACACCCCCCCAGAATACATGCATGTCCCAGGTAGGCATGCACATCTAAGCTGTGCATGTATGTCCTTGGCTTTCACATTGTGCTAAATGATGCATGTCTCTATCAGGCATATATGCACTTAAAGCCCACTCTTGGCTTCCCTGCAATCAGGTTAACACCTGTCTTTCTCTGCAAGGGGTCTCCTCTGGGTGTCCAGATCCAGGCAGCCACATTTGTCCACCCCCACTTAAAGCACCAGTTGGGACACCTGCCACTACTGCTCTGCCACCAATTACAGGCAAGCTTCTCCCCACCAAGAAGGACCTCAGTCTGTAACATGCTGGGGGTGAATCTGAGCCCTCCATGGCCACTTAAGACATGTCACCTCTCAACAGTGTCACCGAGACCTGCAGGAGCATGAATGTGTGCACGACTCCTGCTACACATATCCAAAATAGTTTAACAATAATAATTACTTCTATGAATTTGACACCATCATTATCTGTTAATGACCTTGCACAGGTACCTGTTAGGACTGGAACTTAAGAATCACATTTGACACAACATAGAAATCTCAGCACTTTAGTTTTCCACTTAGAAATGATGTTACTATTAGAAATGTTCAAGGTTACATGGTAAATGCCATTAAATTTCAGCATCTTCCATGAGTTCTGGTAAATAACATCACTTAATGTTGGTTTTCCCCAATTTCTCTGTAGAGCTGTGCTGATGGCATATTTAAGCTTTCCATGAGTGCATTTCAGAATCTGGTCCTCCCAGGTTTTGTTCAAAATAAATAATTAATATTTCCTAGTGTTGGCAGTAATGGTGTTATGCCATGAAGCACCATATATCTGGTCTGATTTAGAAACTATTCTTCAGACAAGCTCAAAATATTCTCCCCACCTCCTTTATATATTACCTATTGTGCAGCAGTCCACTTTTTCTAACAAAGCCAGTTTCAAAAATAACTCAATCAATTCATATTTCTGGGTTTGCAGTTGTAGGTGGAGAGGCAGAAAGAGCACATTTCATATCTGTGCCAAAATAACCATTTGAGCAGATCGGAGTGAGAATCCTGGTCATTTTTGTATGTTCATTATATGTCAATATTTACACTTACTTTCAGGGCATACAGTGCTCTGGAGAATATTGGCAGCTCCTTTTAGGTGACCACGCCCCCACCAGCATATGTGGTCAGGTGGAGATGTGAGACATGAGATGACTCTGCACATGGACCTCCACCAAGTCCCCTGAGAAAGAGAAGTCACAGCTTCTGGGGTTTCTGATCCAATCCACCTCTTGACCCACTGCCTGTCAATCCTCCAGGCTGTCTGTTGATGTAGACCTCATCTTCCCCTTCCAGTGTGGTTCACCTGCTCATCCTGCTGGGCTGCCAGGCTCAGCCTGCATTTCCTCTTGAGGGCTGATGGCAGCTGACCCATCTTTGTCTATCAGGATTTTCAGAACTCCAGTGCATCAGAGCTACCTGCTTGAGGACACCTCAGTCCACCAGTGCCTTATTCCTGCTCTTTACAGAGGTGAACCCATGTCTTATCCCATGCTCTGACAGCACAGCACTGCCAGCAACCCTCTCACTCTAACAGTCTACTATTGGAGCTTTTCTGGGAATCTGTTGCCTTGGTTTACCTGACAGCCCTCATAATCACTCAGTGAGCCTAGAGCTGGACTGCTTAGATCTCTGTCATCCTCATGATTGGACACCACTCAGCACTTCCCCATGTTTGAACTTCCCTCTTAATTTTCCCTTGGCCTACACATATTGTCAGATGCTCTGTCGATTGTAGGGTGGGCACTGACTCATGCTGGTTTCTCCTTCCTGTGGCATACCCTACCATGTATGACACAACCTGCAGCAGGTGTTGAGGAAGCTCAGAGGGTAGGGGTCACCCCCACCCATCAAAATCTCCAGCAGGAAACCCACCTGCTCCTCCTACATTTTGAACATGTTCTGGCATTGAGAAGCTGGCTGCCTGCTATAGAGGTAGAAATTCTTTCTCACTTCTGAAATCCTCTGTCCTAATGGTTGTGCAAGCTTCCCAAATTGCTGAGGGCAAGATCCCTTGTTGAGATGTAATCAGCTCATTTGTAATCAACTGTTGATAGATCCATATCCATCTGCAAAATACCCTCACAAATGTAATCAGACAAGTGCATGCTTGACCAAACAACTGGACAAATAACCAAGCCAAGTTGACACAAGAACATAACCATCATATGTGGTTATTATATGTTCAACTTTCCGAGGAAACAATAAACTGTTTTATACATTATTTTCACCATTTTGCATTCTCTCCAACCATGTATGTGTTCCATTTTCTCCAAACTCCCATCAGCACTTGTTATTTTTAGTTTTCCTTTTGACAACAGCCACACTAGTGCATGTGAAGTGCTAGTTCACTGTTTTGCTTTGAATTTCATTATTAATTAATGATGCTGAGCATCTTTTCATGTATTTATTAACCATTTATATAACTTTAGAAGAATAGCTGCTGAAGAACTTTGACTTATTTTTAATCCAGTTGTCATTTTTTTCTTCAGTTGAGATATATTTTAAAGTATTTTTGATGTGAAAACCTTATCAGATATTGTTTCCAACTATTTTCTCCCAGTGCACTGCCCTTTCACTTTCTTGATAATATTTTTGATATGCATAGGGATTTAATTTTGATAAGGTAAATTTTATCTTTTTTTACATTTTCTTACTCATGTTTTCTGCATTATAGCCATGGTCATGAAGGTTTAATCCTGTGCTTTTTGCATCAATCTTTTCATATTAGAAAATATAAAATTCTTATAGAGTTCCATCACATCACAGTGGGAAAACACACAGAAGGTGCTTAATGTATGCTATATTGATGAAGGAATACCAAAGGTTGCAACATTAACCAATAAAAATGTTGATAAATGACCTTTATTTAAAAGTTCAAACAGAAAATATAAACAGCATTGCAAGGGGAAAACTTTAATCAGTGAATAAACATGTCCCAAAAGGGAGATGGTTCGATCTTTGAAGTCTGAGAAGTCCAGTTCTTTCCCCTAATTTTTCAGAGGGATTTTATAAACTCTTGACTTTCTGGAAATGATTGTCTATAATGTCATTAATTATGAGCTAAACCAATATTTCACTTTTATAAGCCACGGAATGGATTCACAATAATAGTTGTTGGCCGCTGGATTTTGAAATATCTCCTTTGAAGACTTTCAGACTACTAAATAGAAGAGTACTTTAGTGGTCATTGAGATTCCTTTTTAATGTAATTTTTAAATGTATTCACATACATAGAACCCATGCAAAATATTCAACGAATGTCTTACAGTATCTTCACATTGTTGTACATTCATCACCATGATCAATTTTGGAGCATTTGCATTACTCCAGAAAAAGAAATTAAAAAGACCCATAACACTAACCCCCATCCTATTGACACTTAGTATTACACTTTACACAATTTAAGATTTAAGATTATGTAAAATAGTTAGTATTTTCAGAGATAAATGTTTAGATCAGTGAAAAAGAATAGACATTCAGAAATAGACTCATGCAAACTTGGGGAACTGACTTTTATTGCTGTGCATTTATACAATTATTATCAAAGGGTATGTCTACTTCACTACAGTTCAAAAAATTTATAGTATTTCCTTCTAGCTATTTGAATACACTAGAAACTAAAAATAAATATCCATATGACAAGTCAGTAATCATAATCATTCATTAAATGCTAATGCTGGGTTATGCCACCTTCCTCTCAATTGATAATTCCCTTTTTCTCAGGGATATCTCAGCAGTGACTGCTTTAACTTCTTCATGCTGCAGAGTTGACTTTATGGGCTAGAGGGGTGAAGCTGGTTGATATTCATGGGGACACTAGTAACTCTGGAATTCAGGGATTTGGGGGGCATAGGTATAATCTGGAGGCCTTATAGTCTGAGGAAAATAACTTAGTAAGAAAAACTTTTATAAAACCTTAGATAGAGCCTAGGTTACTTTTAGGGTTTGGAGGAATGCTGTTGGTTGGGGGTTGGTATATGGGGCAATTTGAAATATCTGTGTGAAGCTTGCTTAAGAGTAATCTCCAGAATTTCCTGTCATCCTCATCATTACATTGAGTCACTTGTGATAAAAAAGATGGCAGTAGGGCATCAAGCTGGGACCAGGTCAGCTAGTCTGAAGAGCCCTGGCACTCTTTACTCTGTGCAGTCTTCCTTCCTTTTTCATGCTTCTCTGTGAACCCATGTCTTTCTATTGCTTTATGGAGCTGTGCACTCACCTCTTCTGGAACACAGGGCATTACTTGGTGCTCTGTGGTGGTGCAACCTCCTCTGAGCACATATTCTCCATTCATATTCCCAATGCATCTCCTTCTATGGTTGTGTCATTGTTTAAAGACATCTAAGGGTTAGTGTGGGATGACAATTTGATAAATAAGTTAGGGTGAATATTAGAAACGTATTGCGGTCCAAAAAATCTCCAATCTATAAAACTAAAAAAGTTTTCAGAAGAGTAAAATCAGATCTCTAAAATATTGATTCCTTCAGGACTGCTAACCAACTGTTTTTTGAAAATAGTTTCTTGGTGCTATGGAACAGGTGGCAAAGCACAGACATAGTGTACTCTTTCCTTTAGTACCTTTCATCTACTTGGGGAGTGAAGCAAAACAAAGGGTATGAAGCTCTTGTGTAACTCAGGATGGCTTCAGCACTTGGTGTTAACAGGGAATGTGGAGGGCAGTAGGTGTGGGCAATTGGACTTCAGGGGAAGTTAGGTCTTGAATCCCTTAGGAGAGAGAAAAATGGAGCTACAGCATAGTACCCAGCTCGTGTCTAACACCTGGGCCCATGACTCCTCATGCCCAAACTTGTCTGGAAGGGCATAATCATTCATTAAATGCTAATTTCTCAGTTATACCACCTCCCTCTCAATTGATAATTCCCTTTTCTTCAGGGATTTCTCAGCAATGACTGCTTTAACTTCTTCATGCTGCAGAGTTGACCTTATGGGCTAGAGGGGTGATCTTTGTGTTGACCTTTGTGCTAACTTCAGTGCTGGCCACAGGCTGAGGTTGTTACTGACATCATGATGATCTCTGTGCTGACCTCTGTGCTGACATTAATGCTGACCTTCATGTTAATAATTTTGTGCTGACCTCCATGATAAGCTCTGTGCTCACCTTTGTGCTGACCTTCAACCACTTAGGCTATGACTGGCATCTCTTATGATATGGCCATTCCAGGTTGCCCAGATGGGGCTCTGGAATATGAAAGTATACATTGACACAGACAGAAGAGCACACTTAGTGGGGCATTGCCCATCTACTTCTCCATAGTACTTCTTCCAGGGCAGAGTGCTAAGAAGGAAAGTGTCAAGTGGGTGTGGATGCAAAAGTACAGCACAGTGTCCTCATGAGGTGCCAAAACTGCCCAGGGTGGCTTCTGCCCCATCAGTGGCTACCAGGCTCAGCAGTCATGGCCCCAGAACTAGGAGAACCTGAGGCCCATTGTCTAAGTCTCAATGCAAACTGAACCTTCTCTCCTTCCTCTGTGCATTCTCTTGGTCTTACAGCCAGCACACAACAGTGTGGTCCATGGAGTGTGATAGTCTGGGAAGCACTGCAAGGTGCCAACATGCACACTCTTCTGGCCATTCCTGTCCCTGTCTGGGGTACCTACCCCCTTATTCATGGTCCCAGATGGGACTACCATGTGAGCATCCCAGAGGGAAAGTGGGCATGAAAGTGGAGTGGTGCAAACTTTTCTCTGTCCTAGGGCTACCCACGTGGAGCCTGGGAAATGCAAGTCCAGTTTCAGAGGGTCAAAATAACCCACAAAATCAGCACCCACTGATGCAAAAGGTTCTGGGGCAAGTAAAGCAGCTGTCTCAAACAAAGCCACCAGCCACAGAGTTTCAAGGTTAAAAATCTGGTTCAAGAAGGGAACACAGGTATTCATCATAGATTCCCTTTGGTCTCTTGTATACCTGGGCAGGTGATGAACTGGAGCATGTATGCTCCTTTGCAGTTGCATCCTACTTCAGGCTGGCTCCCTTTGTGCATCCATAACATTTCCACTAAGAGTCTTTGTTTACCATTTTCATCAGCTATTGGATCACTTCATCCATGTCCACACACTGATTCTTAAACATTCTGAATTCCAGGGCTGACTCCACCTCCTGATTCAGGATGGAAAACAAGCCCCTGTTAATTATTCTGCATGTAAAGCCTCACAGTCATGTGCCAACAGCACTTACACAGAGCACTGACCTCGTATGTATGGTGGCTTTGCTCTAGCTGCAGGTTTCCTGGCTCTCCGCAGTTTCCACCTAAAATGTGAAACCAGATAGTTGACTTTGTTCCTGGAGAACACAGGGAACCAAAGCAGAAGACAGTGGAGCCCAATCCTACTGCAACCACTTTGTGCATTATCCCAAACACCCCACTTTGACTTTCTCAGAGAAAGAATATTAGTTGAAACTCACCAGGGCTGCATCGTGTGGGAAAACTGACCACAGCACTCTGCACTGCCACTGAGGGCTGCATCCATACCAGGAGTGAATGACCAACATACATTTTTCAGGACCAATGTCCTTCTCCAACTGGCCTGATTCTGGACTGTGAATCCCCACATGATTTGGGATGGATCAGCCTCATTCTCCCAAAAGGGAAGTGCAAGAGGGGCTGATGGTCAGACTCAGGTTGCAGGTGCCTTCCAGCCCTGGGTGCAGGGTGGACCCTTAGTGCTCACAGAGACAAATTTGGATCCATTGCTGCTCCCAAAACCTGCAAGGAAATTAAAATCCTAAACCTTGTAGGGCCTTAAAATGGAACAAAAATCCCGACCTCAAAGTTGTTAATGAAAGTGCCTGAGACTTCCGGAGAAGATGGCGGCTTAGTAAGACACGCGGGTCTTAGTTCCTCCTCCAGAACAGCTACTGGAGAAGAAGAAACCATTCAGAACAGCTCCCGGAGCCACGAGAGAGACCAAGAAGACAGCATACCCCATTCTGGAATGGCTGACTGGCTGGGAGAACCCACTCCGGTGAGATCGCCGAGGGGTGCAGGCTTCCCCGAGCCGGGGTGGCAGGCGGCCAGAGTCCCTCCCTCCCTCCTTCCCGGGCTGGCTGGGAGAATTGAACAGGCGATCACCTCAAGCTGTGGTGGCTGGTGCCCCTCCTCCACACATGGCCCCCCAGACTAGCTGGGAGAATTGGATCGGAGATCCCCAAGCCACGGAGAACGGTGACCGGGGACCCTTCCAAACATGTGGCTTCCCGATCTGGCTGGAAACGGTGGATAGACACTTCCCCAAGCCATGGTGGCTGGTGCCCCCCCACCACACTTGGCGCCCTGGGCTGGCTGGGAAATTTGGACAGGCGTTCCCCCAAGCCACGGAGGCCAGTGACCCTCCCCACACGCAGATCCCCGGGCCGGCTGGGATATTCAGATTGGCACCCCCCCAACCTGTTTCACCTGGTGACCCCTCCCTACAGCGAGAGTTTTCCAGTTAAAGGAGCTACAGCATCTTTTGCTGGTGGGACCCGCAGACAGACAAGTGCCACCTACTGGGCAGGAAAAAAAACAGAGCCCAGAGACTTCACAGGAAAATCTTTCAACCTGTTGGGTCTCACACTCAGGGAAATCTGATTAAATGTCCAGACGCCAGCAAAAAATGACAAATCACACCATGACAATTGAAGATATGGCCTAGTCAAAGGAACAAATCAATAGCTCACATGAGATACAGGAGCTGAGACAACTAATTCTGAATATATGAACAGAAATGAAAAACCTCTTCAAAAACCAAATCAATAAATTGAGGGAGGACATGAAGAAGGCAAGGGATGAACAAAAAGAAGATAAGGTAAGTGTGAAAAAACAAATCACAGAACTTATGGGAATGAAAGATACAGTAGAAGAGATGAAAAAAACAATGGAAACCCACAAAGGTAGATTTCAAGAGACAGAGTTTAGAATTAGTGAACTGGAGGATGGAATATCTGAAATCCAAAAAGAAACAGAAACAATAGGGAAAAGAAAGGAAAATTTTGAGCAGGGGCTCAGGGAAATGAATGATAACATGCAGCACACAAATATACATGTTGTGGGTGTCCCAGAAGGAAAAGAGAAGGGAAATGGAGGAGAAAAACTAATGGAAGAAATTATCACTGAAAATTTCCCAACTCTTATGAAAGACATAATATTATAGATCCAAGAAGTGCAGTACACCCCAAAGAGAATAGATCCAAATAGGCATTCTCCAAGACACTTACTAGTTAGAATGTCAGAGGTCAAAGAGAAAGAGAGGATCTTGAAAGCAGCTAGAGAAAAACAATCCATCACATACAAGGGAAACCCAATAAGATTATGTGTAGATTTCCCAGCAGAAACAATGGAAGCTATGAGACAGTGGGATGATATATTTAAATTACTAAAAGAGAAAAAATGCCAACCAAGACTTCTATATCCAGAAAAATTGTCCTTCAAAAATTAGGGAGAAGTTAAAACCTTTTCAGACAAAAAGTCACTGAGAGAATTTGTGACCAAGAGACCAGCTCTGCAAGAAATACTAAAGCAAGCACTAGAGTCAGATATGAAAAGACAGAAGTGAGAGGTGTGGAGAAGAGTGTAGAAAAAAGGAAAATCAGATATGATATATATAATACAAAAGGCAAAATGTTAGAGGAAAATATTACCCAAACACTAATAACACTAAATGTTAATGGACTGAATTCCCCAATTAAAAGACATAGACTGGAGTAATCAGACAAGAAAAAGAAATACAAGGCATCAAAATAGGAAAGGAAGAAGTAAAACTATCATTGTTTGCAGACGATATGATACTATACGTCAAAAATCTGGAAAAATCCACAACAAAACTACTAGAGCTAATAAATGAGCACAGCAAAGTAGCAGGTAACAAGATCAACATTCAAAAATCTGTAGCATTTCTATACAGTAGTAACGAACAAGCTGAGGGGGAAATCAAGAAACGAATCCCATTACAATTGCAAATAAAAGAATAAAATACTTAGGAATAAATTTAACTAAAGAGACAAAAAACCTATATAAAGAAAACTACAAAAAACTGTTAAAAGAAATTACAGAAGACCTAAATAGATGGAAGGGCATACCGTGTTCATGGATTGGAAGACTAAATATAGTTAAGATGTCAATCCTACCTAAATTGATTTACAGATTCAACACAATGTCAATCAAAATCCCAACAACTTATCTTTCAGAAATAGAAAAACTAATAAGCAAATTTACCTGCAAGGGCAGGGTGCCCCGAAATGCTAAAAGTATCTTGAGGAAAAAAAAACGAAGCTGGAGGTCTCATGCTGCCGGACTTTAAGGCATATTATGAAGCCACAGTGGTCAAAATAGCTTGGTATTGGCATAAAGATAAATATATCGACCAATGGAATCGAATAGAGTGCTCAGATATAGACCCTCTCATCTATGGACATTTGATCTTTGATAAGGCAGTCAAGCCAACTCACCTGGGACAGAACAGTCTCTTCAATAAATGGTGCCTAGAGAACTGGATATCCATATGCAAAAGAATGAAAGAAAACCCATATTCCACACCCTATACAAAAGTTAACTCAAAATGGATCAAAGATCTAAACATTAGGTCTAAGACCATAAAACAGTTGGAGGAAAATGTAGGGAGATATCTTATGAAACTTACAATTGGAGGCAGTTTTATGGAACTTAAACTGAAAGCAAGAGCACTAAAGAAAGAAAGAAAGAAATGGGAGCTCCTCAAAATTAAACACTTTTGTGCATCAAAGAACTTCATCAAGAAAGTAGAAAGACAGCCTACACAATGGGAGACAATATTTGGAAATGACATATCAGATAAAGGTCTAGTATCCAGAATTTATAAAGAGATTGTTCAACTCAACAACAAAAAGACAACCAACCCAATTACAAAATGGAAAAAAGACTTGAACAGACACCTCTCAGAAGAGGAAATACAAATGGCCAAAAGGCACATGAAGAGATGCTCAATGTCCCTGGTCATTAAAGAAATGCAAATCAAAACCACAATGAGATATCATCTCACACCCACCAGAATGGCCATTATCAACAAAACAGAAAATGACAAGTGCTGGAGAGGATGCGGAGAAAGAGGCACACTTATCCACTGTTGGTGGGAATGTCAAATGGTGCAACCACTGTGGAAGGCAGTTTGGCGGATCCTCAAAAAGCTGAATATAGAATTGCCATACGACCCAGCAATACCATTGCTGGGAATCTACTCAAAGGACTTAAAGGCAAAGACACAAACGGACATTTGCACACCAATGTTTATAGCAGCGTTATTTACAATCGCAAAGAGGTGGAAACAGCCAAAATGTCCATCAACAGAAGAGTGGCTAAACAAACTGTGGTATATACATACGATGGAATATTATGCAGCTTTAAGACAGAATAAACTTCTGAAGCATGTAATAACATGGATGGACCTAGAGAACATTATGCTGAGTGAGTCTAGCCAAAAACTAAAGGACAAATACTGTATGGTCCCACTGATGTGAACCGACATTCGAGAATAAACTTGAAATATGTCATTGGTAACAGAGACCAGCAGGAGTTAGAAACAGGGTAAGATAATGGGTAATTGGAGCTGAAGGGATACAGACTGTGCAACAGGACTAGATAAAAAAACTCAAAAATGGACAGCACAATAATACCTAATTGTAAAGTAATCATGTTAAAACACGGAATGAAGCTGCGTCTGAGCTATAGGTTTTTTTTGTTTTTTGTTTTTTTGTTTTTGTCTGTCTGGTTGTTTGTTTGTCTTTTTTTTTACTATTATTATTACTTTTATTTTTTTTCTCTATATTAACATTCTATATCTTTTTCTATTGTGTTGCTAGTTCTTCTAAACCGATGCAAATGTACTAAGAAATGATGATCATGCATCTATGTGATGATGTTAAGATTTACTGATTACATATGTAGAATGGTATGATTTCTAAATGTTGGGTTAATTTCTTTTTTCTGTTAATTAATAATAATAAAAAAAGACATAGACTGGCAGAATGGATTAAAAATCAGGATCCTTCCTTATGCTGTGTACAGGAAACACTCTTAGACCCAAAGATAAACATAGGTTGAAAGTGAAAGGTTGGGAAAAGATATTTCAAGCAAATAACAACCAGAAAAGAGCAGAAGTAGCTATCCTAATATCCAACAAATTAGACTTCAAATGTAAAACAGTTGAAGAAATATTTATGCACCGAACCAGAATGCCCCAAAATAAGTGAGGAATACACTGCAAACACTGAAAAGGGAAATAGACACATATACCATAATAGTTGGACACTTCAATTCCCCACTCTCATCAATGGACAGAACATCTATACAGAGGATCAATAATGAAACAGAGAACTTGAATATTACAATAAATGAGCTAGACTTAACAGACATTTATAGGACATTACACCCCACAACAGCAGGATACACCTTTTTCTCAAGTGCTCATGGATCATTCTCAAAGATAGACCACATGCTGGGTCACAAAGCAAGTCTCAACAAATTTAAAAGGATTGAAATCATACACAACACTTTCTCAGATAATAAAGGAATGAAGTTGGAAATCATTAATAGGCAGAATGCCAGAAAATCCACACATATGTGGAGGCTCAACAACACACTCTTAAACAATGAGTGGTTCAAGAAAGAAATTGCAAAAGAAATTAGTAAATATCTCGAGGCGAATGAAAATGAAAACACAACATATCAAAACCTATGGGATGCAGCAAAGGTAGTGCTAAGAGGGAAGTTTATTGCCCTAAATGCCTATATCAAAAAAGAATAAAAATAAAAAATTCAGGGATTAACTGTCCACTTGGAAAAACTGGAGAAGGAAGAGCAAACTGACCCCAAAGCAAGCAAAAAGAAAGAAATAACAAAGATTAGAGCAGAAATAAATGAAATTGAAAACATGAAAACAATAGAGAAAATCAATAAGACCAGAAGTTGGTTCTATGAGAAAATCAATAAGATTGATGGGCCCTTAGCTAGATTGACAAAAAGAAGAAGAGAGAGGATGCAAATAAATAAGATCAGAAATGGAAGAGGAGACATAACTACTGACCTCACAGAAATAAAGGAGGTAATAGCAGGATACTATGAACAACTTTACGCTAATAAATACAACAATGTAGATGAAATGGACAAGTTCCTATAAAGGCATGAACAACCTACTTTGACTCAAGAAGAAATAGATGACCTCAACAAACCAATCACAAGTAAAGAAATTGAATCAGTCATTCAAAAGCTTCCCAAAAAGAAAAGTCCAGGACAAGACGGCTTCACATGTGAATTCTACCAAACATTCCAGAAATAATTAGTACCAACTCTCCTCAAGCTCTTTAAAAAAATCGAAGTGGAGGGAAAGCTACCTAATTCATTCTATGAAGCCAACATCACCCTTATACCAAAACCAGGCAAAGATATTACAAAAAAAGAAAACTACAGACCAATCTCTCTAATGAATATAGATGCAAAAATCCTCAACAAAATTCTAGCAAATCGAATCCAACAACACATTAAAAGAATTATATATCATGACCAAGTAGGATTCATCCCAGGCATGCAAGGCTGGTTCAACATAAGAAAATCAATTAATGTAATACATCATATCAACAAATCAAAACAGAAAAATCACATGATCATCTCAATTGATGCAGAGAAGGCATTTGACAAGATTCAACATCCTTTCCTGTTGAAAACACTTCAAAGCATAGGAATACAAGGGAACTTCCTTACAATGAAAGAGGGAATATGTAAAAAACCCACAGCTAACATCATCCTCAATGGGGAAAAATTGAAAACTTTCCCCTAAGATCAGGAACAAGACAAGGATGTCCATTATCACCACTATTATTCAACATTGTGTTGGAGTTTCTAGCCAGTGCAATTAGACAAGAAAAGGAAATACAAGGCATCAAAATTGGAAAGGAAGAAGTAAAACTATCACTGTGTGCAGATGATATGATACTATACATTGAAAACCCAGAAAAATCCACAACAAAACTACTAGGGCTAATAAATGTGTACAGCAAAGTAGCAAGTTACAAGATCAACATTCAAAAATCTGTAGCGTCTCTATACACTAGCAATGAACAAGCTGAGGGGCAAATCAAGAAATGAATTCCATTTACAATTGCAGCTAAAAGAATAAAATACTTAGGAATAAATTTAACTAAAGAGATGAAAGACCTATACAAAGAAAACTACAAAAAACTGTTAAAAGAAATCACAGAAGACCTAAATAGATGGAAGGGCATACAATGTTCATGGATTGGAAGACTAAACATAGTTAAGATGTCAATCCTACCTAAATTGATTTACAGATTCAACACAATGTCAATCAAAATCCCAACAACTTATTTTTCGGAAGTAGAAAAACCAATAAGCAAATTTGTCTGGAAGGGCAGGGTGCCCCAAATTGCTAAAAGTATCTTGAAGAAAAAAAACAGAGCTGGAGGTCTCATGCTGACTGACTTAAGGCATATTATGAAGCCACAGTGGTCAAAACAGCACATTACTGGCATAAAGATAAATATATCGACCAGTGGAATTGAACAGAGTGCTCAGATACAGACCCTCTCATCTATGGACATTTGATCTTTGATAAGGCAGTCAAGCCAATTCACCTGGGACAGAACAGTCTCCAATAAATGGTGCCTAGAGAACTGGATATCCATATGCAAAAGAATGAAAGAAAACCCATATCTCACACCCTATACAAAAGTTAACTCAAAATGGATCAAAGATCTAAACATTAGGTCTAAGACCATAAAACAGTTAGAGGAAAATGTACGGAGATATCTTATGAAACTTACAATTGGAGGCAGTTTTATGGAACTTAAACCGAAAGCAAGAGCACTGAAGAAAGAAAGAAAGAAATGGGAGCTCCTCAAAATTAAACACTTTTGCACATCAAAGAACTTCATCAAGAAAGTAGAAAGACAGCCTACACAATGGGAGACAATATTTGGAAATGACATATCAGATAAAGGTCTAGTATCCAGAATTTATAAAGAGATTGTTCAACTCAACAACAAAAAGACAGCCAACCCAATTACAAAATGGGAAAAAGACTTGAACAGACACCTCTCAGAAGAGGAAATACAAATGGCCAAAAGGCACATGAAGAGATGCTCAATGTCCCTGGCCATTAAAGAAATGCAAATCGAAACCACAATGAGATATCATCTCACACCCACCAGAATGGCCATTATCAACAAAACAGAAAATGACAAGTGCTGGAGAGGATGTGGAGAAAGAGGCACACTTATCCACTGTTAGTGGGAAGGTCAAATGTTGCAACCACTGTGGAAGGCAGTTTGGCGGTTCCTCAAAAAGCTGAATATAGAATTGCCATACGACCCAGCAACACCATTGCTAGGTATCTACTCAGAGGACTTATGGGCAAAGACACAAACGGGCATTTGCACACCAATGTTTATAGCAGCATTATTTACAATCACAAAGACATGGAAAGAGCCAAAATGTCCATCAACAGAAGATTGGCTAAACAAACCGTGGTATATACATATGATGGATTATTATGCAGCTTTAAGACAGAATAAACTTCTGAAGCATGTAATAACATGGATAGACCTAGAGAACATTATGCTGAGTGAGTCTAGCCAAATACTAAAGGACAAGTACTGTATGGTCCCACTGATGTGAACCGACATTCGAGAATAAACTTGGAATATGCCATTGGTAACAGAGACCAGCAGAAGTTAGAAACAGGGTAAGATAATGGGTAATTGGAGCTGAAGGGATACAGACTGTGCAACAGGACTAGATACAAAAGTGGACAGCACAATAATACATAATTGTAAAGTAATTATGTTAAAACACTGAATGAAACTGAATGTGAGAATGATAGAGGGAAGAGAGCTGGGGGCATAAATGATATCACAAAAAAGATGGATATTAAAGATAGAGATGGTATAATGTAGGAATGCCTAGACTGTATAATACTAGTGACTAAATTACAAATTTAAAAAATGTTTTTGCATGAGGAAGAACAAAGGAGTGTCATTACCGCAGAGTGCTCAAAATTGATGGTAATTAATATTTTAAATTTTCAGCTTAAGTGTGAGAGTATAGCAAAAATGTTTATTTGTTGCAAAATTTATATTTTGACTTCTGCATTTCATAATATAACTTATGCAGATAGTTTGATTGAACAGCAAAATTACTTGGAAACTCAGGTAGGACATGAGCTTTTGTTGGTTTGCCCAGAATTAAGCCCCAATGAATCCCAGAGTGATTCAATCAGTGAGTGGAAAAGTATTTGCAAAGCCCCCTTCGGGGAATGGTGAGAACAGGGAGAAGTTCAACTTCCTCAAGTTGATTTTTGATCTCACAAGCAGTGTGGACAACCAAAGCTATAGGCGGAGTCCCCAGTCATGGGGTTTGTTCATATGAAACTTAACCCCTAAAGGATAGGTCAAGTCTGCTTAAAATTTAGGCCTAAGAATCACTCCCAAGAGAGCCTCTTTTGTTGCTCAGATGTGGCCTCTTTTTCCAGCCAACACAACAAGCAATCTCACCACCCTCCCCCTGTCTATGTGGAACATGACTCCCAGGGGTGTCTACCTTCCTGGCAACGTGGGACAGAAACCCTAGAATGAGCTGAGGTGCAGCATCAAGGGATTAAGAAAACCTTCTTGTCCAAAAGGGGGAAGAGTGAAATGAGACAGGTTTTTCCAAAATGTTTTTTTCTTAAAAGACTCCAGTAAATAACCCACTTTGAATGGGTGGTGACATAACTCCATGAAATCACTTAATCAAAAAGATCCCACCCTGCAATATTGGATCATGATGAAATAACATGGTTTTCCTAGGGTGCACAACAGTTTGAAAGAAGCACACCATGTGTTATTTATCCACTTATAAAGGGCTTCAGTAAGTGAATAAGATCCAATTTGAATGGGTGGGTCACATTCCAATTGAAATAACCAAAGCAAAACTCCCACACACAAGAATCTACAACTCCAGAAGAGGTTTTAAAAGAACATGGCCTTTTCTAGGGTACATAACAGATCCACACATACATACCTATTATCATTGGTTGTGTCTACATTTACATTAGAGATTGCAAGTAGAATGGTATCATTGACTGATGGGTTCTGTTACCTGTTACCCGTTTACTTAAGGAATGGGCTTGTGATGTTGTTGGAGTTTGCAACAGTTGGACCTTTGGCTTTCTTTCAGGTCTGGTATTCCTCTCTCTTGTTGCCTCTGTTCATTTTGACTTTGCTAAAACATATTATATTTCTATGGTTTATTTTGTCTTGGTTATTTTAAGTCTTGGTTAAAGCTAATGAAGTTTAGTTTGAGTAGAGTCTCTGAAACAACAATGTATCTATGCAGTGTATAGGTGGGAGTACCAAAGAAAAGAGAAATATAAAATTTTCAACTTAGGGAAGGAGCTGTTTGGGCAATTATGTGGTGATAGGTGAATAAATATCTGGTTGGGTCTGTCACAGTATTGTCACAGGAATAGGATTTGGGACAGAAGCATATGGAGTACCTTAGGATAGGGGTCAGTCATATCTTCCATACTGGAGGGAAAGAGACATACCCAGGTGATAACTGCCTTGGGAACAGCAAGGCCCATCCAAAGGTCATGTGGATGGAACTCCCAGGAGAGTGGGAGTTTCAGAATCCCAGGCCCAGGAGGAAGACATGGTGTTCTACTGCTGCATTCAAAGAGGGAAAAATTGTATGAATACATTTCTTTCCTGAGGATTTATCCAGGTGCAAAAAGCTGAGTTGAAGTGGTGTTGGTGATAGTGAAGTGAAGCAGGAAAATTACATGGCAGATGGTGTCTAAGTGCACCAAAAGCAGAAGGATTGGGATGATCTCTGTCCTTGGGGTGATATTAACTAGAAATGAGCATAGGAAGTGGCAGTAGGACCAACAGGCTTCATAATCTCTCATGGTCCTAGACTCACTACATAAGCAGGACCACTAGGTGCAGCAACTTTAATGTCTAGAGCAGCACATAATTCCTAACAATTTAAAACCTGAGGTGATGAAGTGCAGATTTCCACTAGAAAGATGGGAAATCAGTAAAACGAGTATGACATTCTATGTGCCACCTACTTCTATATCTGCAGGAACCCTCACAGACACAGAGATACAGGGACAGATATTGTGATCAGTATAAGGGTGGAGTTTGAGTAGGAGGTTGTGTCATTGTACTTTAGGGACCTAGGCCTTGCTTGTGCCATGTACACAGGAGGAATCATCCCTTTCTATACTTTTCCCAATGGAATTTAAGTCTATGCATTTGTATCCATTTCAATCTTTTCATTGTCCAGTGGACCAAGGCTATTTCCTTTCTATTTTATATCAAATATATTCAACTATTTATGGTAAAAACTTATAGTTCTGTGAGCCCTTATATTGGAAGCTGAAATGTATTTCTCTTAACATATTGAAAGTTATTTAAGTCAGAGCATTCATTTGGGGGACAAGTGGAGAAGCAGATCCTACTACTGAGTCATAACACAGAATTTGGTGTAATGGGACTTGGGTGAGGGTTGACATAGGGAATGGTTAAGTACGTGGACACAGAATGTCTGATGCTTCCAAAATTAGAATGCTTTTTGTTTAAGTAACTAGATTTGTCTGCATCAGTGAAGAAAACTAAAGGTGAATTTAAAATTCTACATGTGAGGAATCAAAATTTCAAACTGGTACCATCACAAAGTAATTCCCTTTCTGTCCCTTATTCACTTGGCAGGTGGAGAAACACTCCAGGGATTTCAGAACCAGGACCTGGGATGTGGTCGTGGAAGGCTGGCTGAGACATTGCTTCAAAATTACACATATTTTGTTTATAAATGTACAAATTCCATTTTCCTCTTAAAATTTAATTTATTATTCAACTCCACATTACTTTGATGAATTACATAATTTTTGTACACTTTTGAGATACCATTCTTTAATTTGCTCAAGTTAGTAATTTCTAAATATTTATTTAATTCCAAGTTTAGGTGATGTCATACTAATTTACAGTAAGCCTTAAACCAATATATTAGTCAGTATTCTCTAGAGAAAGAGAACAAACCAAAGATATCTGTAAATATGAGATGGAAGAGCCCAAAATCTATAGGGCAGGCTTTGAATCTGGAAATTTGAATGAAGTGTCTCAATGAATCCCACAGGAGAGGCTCACTGGTTGAGGAAGCAGTGAAAAAAATCTCTGTTCTTCACATGATTGCATTATCTAATTTGTGGAAGATACACCTTAGTTGATCACAGATACAATGAGCCACAGTTGCAATTAAATGACCGAAGATTTAAAACACCAACTTTCCAGTTTATTAAGAAGCCATGAAATATCCTTGCAGCAACAGTCAGACAAGTATTTAACAAATGAAACATCTGAATATCATCATTTGGCTGAGTTGACACCAGAACATAATGATCACACTCAATATATGTCTGGTGTCACTATTCAAACAAGAGAAGAAATAGAGACACTGACACAGAGGAAACACTGTAACTTGAATTCAGAGGCTTAGATTGAACTTGTCAAAAGACAAGAAATACTAGGATCCACATGAAGGAAAGAGAGACAAGGAAGGGTGCTCTCTTATAGGCTTCAGGGAAACATGGTCCTGCCAAAAACATGATGTCAGTCTTCTGGCCCCCAATACACTGTGAAATCAATTTTGACTTGTTCTAAGTTACTCCAACACTGTGGTACCTTGTTATGGCAATCTTGAGAAAGAGCAGATGATTGTCACATGATCTGAGGACCCTCCCATCTAACTTGTCTCACTGGCTGATAGTAAAAATTTGCTGGGATCAAAATTTCATTTAGAACTCTGCTGTGAATCAAACCATGGAATACTTGTGAAAGAGACAGTTCATAGGGACAAGCTTGGAGATTCTAATTCAAAAATCATGTCAGGCTGTCAGATGGAAGTCTGATAACATTATGGCCCATGAATTTATTAAACCATAAGCTTATGTTATTGCAGTTTCTAAAATTTGAGAACAGTCTAATTGTGCCATTCTGCATGCACGTCTCTCATGAGGAGGTATTTAACACTGCTGACCAGGTCTGAAGTCATCTATAGGCTTGACTTCAGATCTTCAGTTTTCTTCTCCAGAAAAACTTCATGAAAAACAATGAAAGTTTAAGATCCCTTGAAATACAACTGTGCATATCTGGAAATCATTCCATTATCAGCTTAAGAAATATACTGTTCATGAACAAAAAGATGTAAGTGCAAGAAAATGAAGATGTTCATTAAATGGATTATAAAAGGGACATTTTACATGGTGGACCTGGTTGTCTATTAAAATTTCTCATTTATTACTGTATTTATTCTTAATTGAAGTGAGGACAGAATGTTAATTCTAATTTAATTCACTGATGAGAAAAGTAAGTAAGGTTTATAAAATATTTACATGACCAATATTATTTTTTTCACTTAATTGTTAACATTTTGGATCATGTTAGTAGATTTGCTTGTTGGCATATCCTGTATTCCAGAGATAAACCTTTTACACTATGATAGAATATTTTAATTGCTAATGGAATATTTTAATTACTAATAGAACATATACATTCATATCTCATACTGGTTTATTTTCAAATTTTGGATATCAGAATATATTACATTTATAAATCCCTTTCATATATTTTATCTTTTTTTGGGTTTGTAAAATACATGTGGAATAAGAAAGATTGCCTAAATGTTGTAAATACAACAGAAAATTATTTTATAACAATCAAAAGGGATCATTAATGTTTCAAAGCATTGAATTGTTATTTATGGTTTCCTGATTTAAATGAGTTTTCATTCTGTCTTGGTATTCTATATTTTTGTAAATACACATTTTTTTCTTCATTTCCTAATTTATGAGAACAAGTTTAGTTATATTAGTCTCCAGGCTTTTTTTGAATACAAAATCAAGCAATAATTTTAAGTATTATGTATTCTTATAAAATTTGTCTGCAGAGTTTGGGATTTCCCAACATCACCTTCACTTCTTTCATACTTTCCCAACATCACCAATTGCAAGTTGAGATACTCCCAAGACCACCCTCAGGCTCAATAATTTGCTAGAATGACAAATACTACCTCTGAAAGCTATTATATTATATTCAGGGCTTTGTTTTATTACATAAAAAGGATACAAATTAGAATTATCTAATACTAGAGGCACATGGCTCAGACTATAGGACAGTTCAAGTATGAATTTACTAATTGTCCTATACCAGTGGAGACAAGGACAGTGCTAAACTTCTCCCAGTTAATTTGTGCAGCAATATGCACAGGACAAGGTCAACTAGGGAAGCCCATACATGTCTTGGCGTCCAGGGATTTGTGCTTGTTCACTTTGGTATGATGTCCTTCTCCATGGCTGATTTTAGTGTCCAGCCTCTCTGAAGATTTATCTAATGCAGAGTGGGTAAATGTCCACACCATAAATCACATTATTAGTATAGAGCCAATTACACCAAGACTCTCTTTTCTGGCCGAGTATAAGGGCTTAGAAATTACCTCCCAAGAGCTAAGGAAGAAGGTCAGTCCATTCTTTTAGGCATGGCTGTTCCTTAACTGCACAAGGTTCATTTTCAATTTTATGAACATTTTCACGGCTTTGTTTAGTCAACACTTTTATTTTAATAATTTTATGATATTTGTGTATTTTTTGTTCTAAATTTTGTTATTTACATTTTTTTATACTAGCCTATATTTACATTTTCTAAATCCCAGGATTGGATACATAGTGCATAGTAGCTGTCCATACAATATGAAGCAGTTGATCCAGACAGCTTCTATTCTCCTATGAGGATCTGCAGCAGTCCTATTTCCCCTAAATACTCTACATTTGAATTAAACACCTTACATAATGTTCACATAGAGCATTTTCATTATTTTTTCTAAATAGTCTAATTATTCATGGAAATCCTAACCAGTTTTTAAAATGTTTTCAGTGTTTTAATAGTACTAAGTTTGTAGAAGTAAGCATAATCTGTCTTATTGAGAAATATTTATATTTTTAAAAATTTTCTTTGTACTTCTATTCTATCTTTCCTCATGTGCTAAAAAATGTAACATGTAGCAGTTCAATATATTCCATTAGGTCAAGTTTATTCAATTTATTGTTTAAATTGTAGATTCCACAATAAATTTCATGTACTGTACTTGATAGTGATTGAGAAAAGCTTCTTAATGTTTTAAAATATGAGATATTGTCCATTTTTTGTCTTGATTTGGTAAATTTTCAGCCATACATATCTCAAGGGAGCACTTACCTTCAATAAACAGAACAATCCCATGACCAATCTAAAATGTTTCCTCCTCTGTTGAGATGAAATAACAATAACATCATTGTTTTTTTTATGAACAAGCCTATAATAGACTCATTTTCTTCAAATTAGGAATGTGGAGTCCACACTAAATACAGTCTTCTTATAACATCCAATTGGCATCAAGATATGATAACTAATATTTAACCTTCCAAAAATCTGAATATCCAGTTATTGTTATTTTTCTCTTCTTTTTTAATTCTAATATTCATCTTCCATTACTTAAATTCTCTCTAAAACCTTCTGAACTGCTTCTTGAGTACACTGTGTCCCAGTCAGGTCAGTTAGCCCATTTTTACTTGGGAATATGTTAAATATGCTGTCCATAATCCCCAAACAATTATATATTTAAACTGATCATCTTTCATCTCAAAATTGAGATAAAAACAATTAAAAACCTTCTTTAATGTTCTGAAGTATATGATACTTTATCTCTAGTTGTTCCATTCAGGGACCTTTATTGCAGAGCAATTATTTTTCCTTTTCATAGACTTGATTGACTATTTTCCTGGATTTTCCATTTCATTAAACTCTTCTCAAATTTTTCTGCCAAGTTAAAATCTTGAAAGTTTTAATTATTGGGTTTAAAGTCATACAGGTTTTATTACTTCCAAAATCTGACACAGCCTTAGTTTAATGAATTCTTTGGTTCTAAACTTCTTCATTGTAATTTAATAATGGAGAGCAAATAAAAGAATTCTGTATAATCCAAAGCTAGTTTCTTGCCTGACAACAAAATTATAAATTATATGAAGGTTGTTTTCCACAGTCTCTTTATTATGTGACTGTTTTTGTGCTTAGATATGAGGAGGGAATTAATTAATAAACTCCTCTATATTGTGCAAAAGAAAAATAAAAGTATAAAAGTGCATGATAAACCTTAGGAAATTGGGAAATCCTTCTGTGGTAGGCAGAGCAGTGCTTGGGTAACCTGGAGTCATGGCTGCAGAGAAGAAATGGACTGGCTGTTGGGAAACATGAAACAATGAGGGCATGGATGTTCAGCAGCAAGAAACTGGGATTAGCAAAAAGAGCCCAGTAAAATGAAAAGAAGCAGGACAGGGTGCAACAACATACAAATGTGCTCACCAGGTAAATGATGCTTTGGGCAACACCCTTCTCAGGGGAGGATCTGGGAGACAAATTTTTACTTCAAAATGTTCTGGACCTGCTTCTTGTGCCTGTACAGGGTGAGAACCATAGACCCAGTGGCCCAGATCATGAGTAACACACACACAATATCAGGACAAATTAAAAGTGTTGCAAACAGTGTCCATGAGTTTTTTATACCAGAACAGTACCCCAAATCCATTTTGTTGGTGATGTTTATGCTATTCCACTTGCCAGACACATAAAGAGGAAAATTGATATGTAGCAGTATGTACAAGATCCAACATAGGTTAAGGGAGGCAATGATATACTTGTGAGATAGTACTTTAAGGTATGCCAACCTGGAATCCGTGGGACTAATTTTTATGGCCTGGAAAATACTCAAGAGGCAGGCAGTACTAATGGACATATTTCTGGAAACTTTGTGAATGGAGAAAACAAGTTTGCATCCAAAATCATTGAGGACATTTTTCAAACCAAAAGCTGTCATTGCCTGGGGGATTCCTTTAGATGCAATGACCAGGAAGTTTGCTATAGTGAGGTATGTGAGAATCAAGTCTGTGGACTTCAGCCTGTATCCGGTTGAGTAAAAGATATAATGGTAAAGAAGAGAGAAATTCCCCAAAATTTCAAATGTTGTTTGTAATAAGAGCATCATTGCTATGGCCAAATCACTAGCAGCCATTCTGTTAGTTCTCAGTGAGTAGAAGCATTATTCTGGAAATGATGCATTCAAAGCCTGAGCATCCTACAGAGAAACATGAGACAGATGTCTTTTATCCTGGCAACAGAAAACAAATATTCTCCAGTTAATGTTAAATCTTGCTAAAACATTGTTCCCTTTCCCTTAGGGGTACACCAGCTTTGACTACTTTCTTGTTATTGAAAATGTAAACACACACAAGCACACTCACACACAGAGCGCTTTTAATGCCTTATTTATAATAAGTAAAACCACATTCTAAGGTAAATGCTGAGTTATTCTTATTATACTGGAGAGAAGAATTTAGGCAGAGAGAAACTATATCAAGTTTCTAAATTAACCTTCAAGTAAAGAACAATGTCAGTTTTGATAATGGGTTTAAACACTATGCTGTCAAACCTCAGACTTAATTCTGTATTTCAAATAATCCACCAAAAAATACATGTTTGGTATATCCTGTAGTGTCCTAAAATATTGGCTGTGATTTCTTTTAACATTATTATTATTGTAATTTTTCACTTATTCTTAATTGTTTATTTTTAAGCAAATGCCAACAAATTTTCAGAGACCCAAATATTATACTTATTTCAGTATAATACTCTGAGGAATCATCAAAGAACAAATGGACACTTTGAATGCAAAAATTGTACAACATTTTACCATCTCAATCATGAAGTAATGTGCAATGGGAAGGATTATATCTAAAACAATTGGACATGAAAATGGACACAGGTAAACTATTGCAGAGGAGATACTTTATGGCCATTACTTATATAAGGCATCCTTACTTCTTTAGTAATGCATAAGCTTAATATGAAATTCTATTATATAATATCAGAAATGGTAAAGATATCAAAACATATGCCTATTGCACAAAAGTGAATATGATAGTGTGGAAATGTATGTACTGAATAAATTTAAATAGTATGAGGATAAGGAATAAACCTATGAATGACATAAAACATATTTTGAAACCACAGGAAAAAAACGCAAATTAACTCAAAGTTGCTGAAGTCCCTAATTTGTTTTTCTAAGGCTGATAAGCTCAGTTCATGAAATGACCATTTCCTGAAGTGCTCCTCTTCTGACTGGAAAGGCAAAGAGTGATCAATCTTACCAAAATCAAAAGAACCAGATGTCTTCCATCTATACACAATTACTACCTCCATTATAAATGACTCAGCTGGAGAAAGAAAAAATTTTTGTACCTTCTATTTCTGCACAAAATCAGCTAATTTAATTATTTCCAGCTTAATAATTAATATAGGAATGGTGGTGTTTTGAAATAGTTAAGTTAGATTTTGAATTTGGGTCTGGATGGAGATCAGGTGTAATGCAATAGAAATCTCAGCCCATGATACATAAGAAAAGATAGTTCATTACCCTCAATCCCCAAAGAGAAAGGGAGTGACTTAAAGGGTCTCCAGGAAGCATGTTCTTCTCAGACAGTGGGTGGGAAACATCTGTACAGAAGAAGAGGGACTCATAGGATAGTGACTTGTTGTGGTCTTGAGGAAGAGGTTAGTAGGTTTCCTGAGGACTCAAAAGTTGCTTAGTTTAAAGGAAATGCATATAAAAGGATAAAGCAACTGGTGCACTGAATGCTGTGGGTATGGGTAGCTTATCATTTGGAATGACCTCCAGGATTTTTGTTTTATTTTTCTTTTCTTTATTTTTGTTTCTGGGCTCCAGGTTTTGAGTAAATGTGTGGGTTGTGTGGATAGTGGTTGCAGATTGCATTTGAACACTTGAGGAGTTTATGCCCCAAGGACGGAAATCTGTTTTATAACTATAGCAAAGATGATTGTTTGAAGCAAGTGACTTGGCAAAGTAGGATGGATGCTGAGGCAGACCAGAAAATTTTAGATTAAAGAGGAAGTTATTTTAGAATAACTTTTAGTTCTGGAAACATCCTTTGATTTCTTCTTGGGAAAATATAGATGTCTCTCCAACTTATCATACCAGAGGATTTAAAAAATCAGATTTAGTTCATGTGTAGATCAAAATTCAACAGTAATGAGCCATGAAAGTTGCAATAGATTATTTTAGGAGCTATCAGGGATTGATACAAGTTCTAGGACAACCAGTACATCTCCAGAAGCACCCCCACCCCCCACTGTGACTCAGGATTTATTCCACTCTCCTGTCTTGAATTCAAACTTTGCCTTTTTCTACATTATAAAAACTATCTTTTCCAATCATAAGCACATATCTGGACTCCTGGTGGTTCTCCTTCATTCACAGTCTATGTCTCCAATTCTGAAATAAAAAGTATTCACACAAGGGTTAAAGTGAGGTTCAGAACAGCAAAGTAAATGTGAAAAGGTGGTAGGCAGACTCTAAGGTATGGGTTAGTGATTCCATGACCTCACCTCCCCACAGAACCACAATTATCCTTTCAGCAACAGAAAGTTAACAGTACATGCTTGAGGAGTTGAGAATATTTCTTTAAATCAATGTCCAAGTTACCAATTATCAGAAACAATTACTGGCATCTAGAAAACTTCTACAAAGAGTTTGGCAAGTTTAGGACATGCTATCCTTTTTCAAGGATCCCTGTGGGCAGATAGGGTCTCACATGGAGTCAGCAAGAATTGCTGAGGTCTGGTATTTGAGAGAATTGCATTATAATATGTGTGCTTTACTGGAATTTTGCTTCTATGAGAATGTCTTTACCCAAAATCTCTCTTTGTCAGTCTTTAAACTCATGAGCTATCCAATCTGTTAAGTTATAGGCAGAGAAATGGAATCAGAAAAAGGTATTCAGAATAATTTTAAATTTGTTAAGAATTAAAGGAAGAACCCAAATGTTGACAATTGATAATAGAAACCTCTGTGCTCATTTGCATAAGCCAATACAAATAATTAGAAAGCCTTGATGTTATGGGAAATTGCTAAGAAATATACTTTACCATTCTGGACTCTAATAGAGATATGCAGTCTAAACAAAAAAAAAGAGAGAGAGAGAATGTTTGTGATTTCTACAAAATACATATTTTGTATCTTTAAGCATGATCACATTTTCCCTCTTTATCTATGTTAATATGATGAACTATATGTAGTTATAATCATTCTTGAATTTCAAGAATAACCTGAACTTGGTCACTATTTATTGTTCTTGTTGGACTGTTGCCATGTATTTATTAGGATTAATTTGTTTGTAGCTACAAAGAAATGTGAGCCTCCTGTGTCATATATTATTTTTTTGTTTTGTTAGGTAGGGGCAGTTCTAGTGGCTTTCACTTAAACTTTCCCACCACAATAGCCTTCACCCTAAGAGTTAGAGAGCCAATGTGGAGATTCTCACACTAATATCTGACCTACAGAGAATTGCAACTACAGAGCTCTTCAGGGATGATGGTGCTACACTCATAGATTTGTTTCTCACTGTTCTGGTAAAAAGTGCATCCTCCAGACATTCCTGCAGTGTAAGAGCCAGCTTTGCCTGATAAATCCACTCTAACATTCCAATCTCTCTAAGCCTCTGGATCCCCTCATCTACATTATACCAGGGCATTTCTGGCATATCAACCTCAGGCAATGTTGGCCCACATTTTAATCCCTGCTTTAACCAACCATCCAAACAGTTAATGCCTTTTCTTACCACTCAAGCTATAAGATTGAATGCAGATCTCTGCTTAGTGGGCTGATCTCAATAAATTCAGCCTGATCCAACTTTATAGTACTTCCACCATTATCCCACACCCTTAAAATCCATTGCCACACATATTCCCCTGATTTTTGTTTATATAAATTGGAAAACTCATACAGCTCATTTGCAGTATAATATACCTTTTCACGTGCAATACTTTGTACCTCACCTTTAGGGGCCTGTTGGGGCTTTAGTCGAGTTATAGGTCTGGAAGAAATGGGGGGTGGTGGGGGTGGGTCATGAAAAGCATTAGAAGTATCTTCCAATCCATATGCTTCGGGGCATTTATTTAGTTTCATCTTGTGAAGCAGGATTAATCATTCTAGGGCTTATCCCTTCAGGTGGAGGTTGGGTGACCAACTCCTTAAGGCCAATTGGAGGTGGGGTGTCTATGTGCTCAGGGAAGACTATTACAGGATTATCTGGAGAAGACTCAGTATGACCTAGGGCTTCAACCTCTCCTCTGACATTATCAATCCAGATGTCACCATCCCATTTTTAAGGGTCCCAGTCCTTTCTAATTAATGCCCTCAGTTTAAAGGGAGACACTACACAACATTGAGATTTCAGTTTATATTTTAAGGTGGCTACTCTAACTATAAGACTCTGCATCTGATTTTCATAGATTTCAAGTCTATTGCTACAGGAAATAAGATTTTCCATCAGGACACTCGCAGAAATGTCTATATCTGTCAGATGGCGTGTAAGCTTCTCGTTTGAAGCCTTAAACACATCCCTTTCCCTCATTAATGAATACAGTGTATTTAACAACCAGCCAACATCTCTATGCTTTCTATTTCCACAAAACCCCATAACAGTGTAAAAAATATTATCCTCCAGAGCCTGGCTTCTTGCTAGTGAAGTATTAGAAGAATCAAATGGTGATATTTTGAATATCTCTTTTGCCAACTCACTCATTAGATTGGCAATGTCATTATGATTATGGGAATTAGAGTCCTTAGTGCCTTTGAGTCCAGTCAGAAGAGAAAACCATTCATAAAAACCCATTTTTAAGATTCTATTTCTTAAGAATCACCCCAGTCCTGGTACCACGTTGTATTAGTTAGCGCTCTCTAGTGAAACAGAATCAACAGGAAATATTTATAAATATAAAATTCATAAAAGTGTCTTATATAACCATTGGAATGTACAGTCTAAAATCCATAAGGCAGGCTGTGAAGCTGAAGATTCCAATGGAATTTCTGGACTAACTCCACAAGAGAGGCTTACTGGCCAATGGAGAAAGAAAAGACTGTCTCTTCTGGATCCTCCTTAAAAGGCTTTCAGTAATTAGATTAAACATCACTCATTAAAGAAGACACTGCCCTTGACTGATTGCAAGTAGAATCAGCTGCAGATGTATCCAATGTGATCATGATTTAGTGCATGAAATGTCCTCATAGCAAAAGACTGGCCAGCACTTGTTCAACCAGACAAACTGGTACTACCACCTGGCCAAGTTGACACCATGAACCTGACCAAGTTGACACATGAACCTAACCATGACATAGATGATATCATTACATATTGAGAAAGAAATAGGAACTGAGAGAAACATCTATGAAAACAATATTTTATAACATATTATGTAGTGTAACATTTCAAATGCAAAACAATAGCCTTGAAAAAAAAACAGTAGCCTGGAAAAATAAACAATTATATCCAAGTTATGATGAAATTTTAACCACCATCACAAAATGATTAAAATTACATAAGATAGGAACTTCCGGAGAAGATGGCGGCTCAGTAAGACGTGCGGGTCTTAGTTCCTCCTCCAGAACAGCTACTAGGGAAGTAGAAACGGTACAGAACAGCTCCCAGGGCCATGACAGAGACCAAGAAGACAGCGTACCCCATTCTGGAATGGCTGACTGGCTGGGAGAACCTGCTGCAGTGAGATCATGGAGGGGCGTGCGATTCCCTGGGCTGGGGCAGCAGGTGGCTGGAGTCCCTCCCTCCCTTCTTCCCGGGGTGGCTGGGAGAATTGGACAGGTGATCCCCTCAAGCCATGGTGGCTGGCGTCCCATCCCCATGCATGGCCCTCGGATCAGCTGGGAGAAATGGATCGGAGATTCCCCAAGCCGCGGAGACTAGCGACTGGGGTCCCTTCAAAACATGTGGCTTCCCGGTCCGGCTGGGAACGGTGGATAGGCACTCCCCCAAACCGCGACAGCTGGCGCACACCCACAATACTTGGTGCCCTGGGCCGGCTGGAAAATTTGGACAGGTGCTCCCCTAAGCCGCTTCGGCTGATGACCCTCCCCCACAGTGATAGTTTTCCAAAGTTAAAGGAGCCACATCATCTTTTACTGGTGGGACCCGCAGACAGACAAGCACAACGAACGTCACCTACTGGGCAGGATAAGAAAAACAGAGCCCAGAGATTTTGCAGAAAAATCTTTCAACCTGCTGGGTCCCACAACCAGGGAGATCTGATTGAATGTCTAGACGCCAGCAGAAAATAATGGATCTTGCTCGGAAAATTGAAGATATGGCCCAGTCAAAGGAACAAACCAATAGTTCAAATGAGACACAGGAGCTGAGACAACTAATGCTGAATATACGAACAGAAATGGAAAATCTCTTCAAAAACCAAATCAACAAATTGAGGGAGGACATTAAGAAGACATGGGCTGAACAAAAGAAGAAGTAGAAAAACTGAAAAAACAAATCACAGAACTTATGGGAGTGAAGGACAAAGTAGATAAGACGGAAAAAACAATGGATACCTACAATGGTAGATTTAAAGAGACAGAAGCTAGAATTAGTGAATTGGAGGATGGAACATCTGAATTCCAAAAAGAAACAGAAAATATAGGGAAAAGAATGGAAAAATTTGAGCAGTGGAGCAGGGAACTGAATGACAATATGAAGCACACAAATATACGTGTTGTGGGTGTCCCAGAAGGAGAAGAGAAGGGAAAAGGAGGAGAAAAACTAATGGAAGAAATTATCACTAAAAATTTCCCAACTCTTATGAAAGACCTAAAATTACAGATCCAAGAACTGCAGTGCACCCCAAAGAGAATAGATCCAAATAGGCATTCTTCAAGACACTTACTAGTTAGAATGTCAGAGGTCAAAGAGAAAGAGAGGATCTTGAAAGCAGCTAGAGAAAAACAATCCATCACATACAAGGGAAACCCAATAAGACGATGTGTAGATTTCTCAGCAGAAACCATGGAAGCTAGAAGACAGTGGGATGATATATTTAAATTACTAAAAGAGAAAAACTGCCAACCAAGACTTCTATATCCAGCAAAATTGTCCTTCAAAAATGAGGGAGAAATTAAAGCATTTTCAAAAAAAGTCACTGAGAGAATTTGTGACCAAGAGAACAGCTCTGCAAGAAATACTAAATGGAGCACTAGAGTCAGATACGAAAAGACAGAAGAGAGAGGTATGGAGAAGAGTGTAGAAAGAAGGAAAATCAGATATGATATATAAAATACAAAAGGCACAACGGTAGAGGAAACTATTATCCAAACAGTAATAACACTAAATGCTAATGGACTGAATTTCCCAATCAAAAGGCATAGACTGTCAGAATGGATTAAAAAACAGGATCCTTCTATATGCTATCTACAGGAAACACATCTTAGATGCAAAGATAAACATAGGTTGAAAGTGAAAGGTTGGGAAAACATATTTCATGCAAATAACAACCAGAAAAGAGCAGGAGTGGCTATACTAATATCCAACAAGTTAGACTTCAAATGTAAAACAGTTAAAAGAGACAAAGAAGGACACTATCTACTAATAAAAAGAATAATTAAACAAGAAGACATAACAATCATAAATATTTATACACTGAACCACAGTGTCCCAAAATACGTGAGGAATACACTGCAAACACTGAAAAGGGAAATAGACACATATACCATAGTAGTTGGAGACTTAAATTCACCACTCTCATCAATGGACAGAACATCTAGACAGAGGATCAATAAAGAAATAGAGAATTTGAATATTACAATAAATGAGCTAGAGTTAACAGATATTTATAGGACATAACATTCCACAACAGCAGGATACACCTTTTTCTCAAGTGCTCATGGATCATTCTCAAAGATAGACCATATGCTGGGTCACAAAGCAAGTCTCAACAAATTTAAAAAGATTGAAATCATACACAACACTTTCTCGGATCATAAAGGAATGAAGTTGGAAATCAATAATAGGCAGAGTGCCAGAAAATTCATAAATACGTGGAGGCTCAACAACACACCCCTAAACAATGAGTGGTTCAAGGAAGAAATTGCAAAAGAAATTACTAAATATCTCGAGGCGAATGAAAACAAAAACACAACATATCAAAACATATGGAATGTAACAAAGGCAGTGCTAAGAGGGAAATTTATTGCCCTAAATGCCCATATCAGAAAAGAAGAAAAGCCAAAAATTCAGGAATTAACTGTCCACTTGGAAGAACTGGAGAAAGAACAGCAAACTAATTGCAAAGCAAGCAAAAGGAAAGAAATACCAAAGATTAGAGCAGAAATAAATGAAATTGAAAACATGAAAACAATCAAGAAATTCAATAAGATCAGAAGTTGGTTCTATGAGAAAATCAATAAGATTGATGGGCCCTTAGCCAGATTGACAAAAAGAAGAGAGAGGATGCAAATAAATAAGATCAGAAATGGAAGAGGAGACATAACCACTGACCTCACAGAAATAAAGGAGGTAATAACAGGATACTATGAACAACTTTACGCTAATAAATACAACAATTTAGATGAAATGGATGGGTTCCTGGAAAGACATGAACAACCAACTTTGACTCGAGAAGAAATAGATGACCTCAATAAAACAATCACAAGTAAAGAAATTGAATCAGTCATTCAAAAGCTTCCTAAAAAGAAAAGTCCAGGACCAGATGGCTTCACATGTGAATTCTATCAAACATTCCAGAAAGAATTAGTACCAACTCTCCTCAAACTCTTCAAAAAAATTGAAGTGGAGGGAAAACTACATAATTCATCCTATGAAGCCAACATCACCCTCATACCAAAACCAGGCAAAGATATTATAAAAAAGAAAACTACAGGCCAATCTCTCTAATGAATATAGATGCAAAAATCCTCAATAAAATTCTAGCAAATCGTATCCAACAACACATTAAAAGAATTATACATCATGACCAAGTAGGATTCATCCCAGGTATGCAAGGATGGTTCAACATAAGAAAATCAATTAATGTAATACACCATATCAACAAATCAAAGCAGAAAAATCACATGATCATCTCAATTGATGCAGAGAAGGCATTTGACAAGATTCAACATCCTTTCCTGTTGAAAACACTTCAAAAGATAGGAATACAAGGGAACTTCCTTAAAATGATAGAGGGAATATATGAAAAACCCACAGCTAATATTATCCTCAATGGGGAAAAATTGAAAACTTTCCCCCAAAGATCAGGAACAAGACAAGGACGTCCATTATCACCACTGTTATTCAACATCGTGCTGGAGGTTCTAGCCAGAGCAATTAGACAAGAAAAAGAAATACAAGGCATCAAAATTGGAAAGGAAGAAGTAAAACTATCACTGTTTGCAGATGATATGATACTATATGTTGAAAACCCGGAAAAATCCACAACAAAACTACTAGAGGTAATGAATGAGTACAGCAAAGTAGCAGGTTACAAGATCAACATTCAAAAATCTGCAGCATTTCTATACACTAGTAATGAACAAGCTGAGGGGGAAATCAAGAAACGAATCCCATTTACAATTGCAACTAAAAGAATAAAATACTTAGGAATAAATTTAACTAAAGAGACAAAAAACCTATATAAAGAAAACTACAAAAAACTGTTAAAAGAAATCACAGAAGACCTAAATAGATGGAAGGGCATACCATGTTCATGGGTTGGAAGACTATATATAGTTAAGATGTCAATCCTACCTAAATTGATTTACAGATTCAATGCAATACCAATCAAAATCCCAACAACTTATTTTTCAGAAATAGAAAAACCAATAAGCAAATATATCTGGAAGGACAGGGTGTCCCGAATTGCTAAAAGTATCTTGAGGAAATAAAACGAAGCTGGAGGTCTCACGCTGCTGGACTTTAAGGCATATTATGAAGCCACAGTGGTCAAACCAGCATGGTATTGGCATAAAGATAGATATATTGACCAATGGAATCAAATGGAGTGCTCAGATATAGACCCTCTCATCTATGGACATTTGATCTTTGATAAGGCAGTCAAGCCAACTCACCTGGGACAGAACAGTCTCTTCAATAAATGGTGCCTAGAGAACTGGATATCCATATGCAAAAGAATGAAAGAGGACCCGTATCTCACACCCTATACAAAAGTCAACTCAAAATGGATCAAAGATCTAAACATTAGGTCTAGGACCATAAAACAGTTAGAGGAAAATGTTGGGAGATATCTCATGAAACTTACAATTGAAGGTGGTTTTATGGACCTTAAACCTAAAGCAAGAGCACTGAAGAAAGAAAGAAATAAATGGGAGCTCCTCAAAATTAAACACTTTTGTGCATCAAAGAACTTCATCAAGAAAGTAGAAAGACAGCCTACACAATGGGATACAATGTTTGGAAACGACATATCAGATAAGGGTCTAGTATCCAGAATTGATAAAGAGATTATTCAACTCAACAACAAAAAGACAGCCAACCCAATTGCAAAATGGGAAAAAGACTTGAACAGACACCTCTCAGAAGAGGAAATACAAATGGCCAAAAGGCACATGAAGAGATGCTCAATGTCCCTGGTCATTAAAGAAATGCAAATCAAAACCACAATGAGATATCACCTCACACCCACCAGAATGGCCATTATCAACAAAACAGAAAATGACAAGTGCTGGAGAGGATGTGGAGAAAGAGGCACACTTATCCACTGTTGGTGGGAATGTCAAATCGTGCAACCACTGTGGAAGACAGTTTGGTGGTTCCTCAAAAAACTGAATATAGAATTGCCATACGACCCAGCAATACCATTGCTAGGTATCTACTCAAAGTACTTAAGGGCAAAGACACAAACTGACATTTGCACATCAATGTTTATAGCAACATTATTTACAATTGCAAAGAGATGGAAGCAACCAAAATGTCCATCAACAGACGAGTGACTAAACAAACTGTGGTATATACATACGATGGAATATTATGCAGCTTTAAGACAGAATAAACTTCTGAAGCATGTAATAACATGGATGAACCTAGAGAACATTATGCTAAGTGAGTCTAGCCCTAAACTAAAGGACAAATACTGTATGGTCCCACTGATGTGAACCGACATTCGAGAATAAACTTGGAATATGTCATTGGTAACAGAGACCAGCAGGAGTTAGAAACAGGGTAAGATAATGGGTAATTGGAGCTGAAGGGATACAGACCGTGCAACGGGACTGGATACAAAAACTCAAAAATGAACAACACAATACTACCTAATTGTGATGTAATTATGTTAAAACACTGAATGAAGCTGCATCTGAGCTATAGTTTTTTTTGTTTGTTTGTTTGTCTTTTGTTTTTTTTCTTTTTCCTTTTTTTATATATATATATTTTTATTTATTATTATTATTTTTTCTCTATATTAACATTCTATATCTTTTTCTGTTGTTTTGCTAGTTCTTTTCCTAAATCGATGCAAATGTACTAAGAAACGATGATCATACATCTATGTGATGATGTTAAGAATTGCTGATTGCATATGTAGAATGGAATGATTTCTAAATGTTGCATTAATTTATTTTTTTTCTTTAATTAATAAAAAAAACAATTAAGAATAAGTGGAAATTACCAAAATCACAATTTTAAAGAAAGAACAGCCAATATTTTAATATTGATCAGGATATACTAAAAATGTGTATTTATGTGGATTATTTTGAAAAACATAATAAATCTGAACTTTTGAAAGCATATTGTTTAAACCCATTATCAACAACTGATTGTATTCCTTATTTAAAGGTGAATTTAGAGACTTGATTTAGTTTCTCTATGCTTAAGTTTCCTTATTCTGTGTAATGGGACTAACAGCATTTGCCTTATAATGTGGTTATCTTATAAATAAAATATTAGCAACCTTCTCTGAGAGTGTGCAAGCATATATATACATATATATGTTTTAACCTTATATACAAAGAAATGTTGAAAACTAATAAATTTCTAAGGTAAAGAAAAAAGTATTTTTGTAAGATTTAACATTAACAAGAAAAAAATTATTTGTTGTTGCCAAAATAAAACACATCTATTGCATATAGCCCTGCAGGATGCTCAGACTCTGAATGTACTATTCCCTGAATGATGTTCCTAGTCACCAAGAACTTGCAAAATGACCACAAGGGATTTGGTAATAGCAATGATGCTCTTATCAGAAATGGAATCTGAAATCTTGGGGAATGTCTCTCTTTTTTACCCTTATATCTTCCTTCACTCCACAGGATATAGACTAAAGTACTCAGACTTGATTCTCAAACACCTTATGATAGCAAACTCCATGGTCTTTGCCGCTAAAGGAATTCACTAGACAATGGCAGCTTTGAGTCAAAATATTTCCTCAAAAATTTTGTATGAAAACATATTTTCTACTTTCACAAGCTGTTCACCATTATGTCTGTTAGCATCACCTGTCTCTTGAGTTTTTTCCAGGCCATTAATATTAGTCCCAGGATCTCCAGTTGGGCAGAGCTTAACATACAATCTCAGAAGTGGATTAATGGCTCCTTTAACTTTTGCTGGTTTCCATAAATGATGGTAAATATAATTTTTCCTCTTTATCTGACTGGCAAGTGGAATAGCAGAAATATCACAAAGAAAATGGATTGGGTAATGAATTAAGAAATTTAGGCAATGGTAATTTTGAGTTGAAAAATCTCCTCAAAGATTTTGGATGCAAACTTGTTTTCTACATTCACAAGTTGTTCAATGATGGGTGATAACAAAAACACAGTCACTGCTTGCAGCACTTTAAATTTGTCCTTATGCTGTATGTTTGTGACTCATGATCTGGGCCAGTGGCTTATGGTTTTAATCTTGCACAGGTATAAGAAACAGATCCAACACATTCATAGTAAAAATGTCTCTCCCAGATCCTCCCAAGAAAGGAGCTGCCCAAAGCACTGTTTTCTTGGTGAACACATTTGCATCTTGTTACACCATGTATTGCTGCATTTCACTGTATTGGTAAAATTGATCATCTCAGTTCCTAGCAGCCAAACATCTCGCCCTCATTGTTTTATGTTTCACAACCATCAGTCCTTTTCTTCTCAGGAGCCATGACTCCAGAATACCCCACGCTGTCCACTGCTTGCTGCAGAAGGCAGAGAGTTCTACATTTTAACTTTTTTTACTTTACACAAAGTAGAGGAGTTTCTCAATTCATTACTAGTTCATATCTAAACACCAAAACAGTAACATAATAGAGATAGTGTGGAAAAAAACCTTCATCTCATTCACAATGTTGTAGGCAGAGAAGGCCCTAAAGTAAATACTATACATAATACATTTGTATGTTCTCCCTATTATTTAATGTTACAATAAAGATATTTAGAACCTAAGAATCCATTAAAATTGGGGCACATAGTGTTTTGGGAGTAATAAAACTGTTATGAGTATGTAGCCTTAAGCCCAATAAGTTTAATCTTCACAGATGTTAATTGGGAAGAAAAGTGTGAGAAAAGTTTAATAAACTGGAAAATTTAGAAAAATAACCAACTTAAAGAAAATGAAAACCAAGTGCTCTCCAGCAAGTAGCCCTGAGTGGTGGAGAAGGAAATAAAATAATATATAATTCAAGTCATTAAGGAACAGTTTTGTTTTTATCTCAATCCTTAGATGAAAGATGATCATTTAAAATATATGAGTGTTCTGGGATTATGGGTAATATATCTAATATACTTTTGAATAAAAATGGAAATATGCCTGAGACAAAATGTGCTCAGAAAACAGGTCTCAAAGTTTTAATAAGATTTTAAGTAATAGATGATTAATATTAGAATAAAAAAGGAAACAAAATAATAACAGGATATTGCGATTTTTGGAAAGTTGCATATTCTCTATTATGCCATGACACCAATTACCATGTTAGGAAGGCTGGCTTTAGTTTGGATTCCATATTCCCAAGTTGAGGACAATGAGTCTATATGGACATATTTATCAACAACAAGAGGAAAGAATGAAACAATTAGGAGAGGTCATGGAATTATTTTATTTATGGAATGTCATTGCTACCTTGAAATAGTCAAGGTCATAAAATTTATAGAATCAAAACATAAAATGGAAATTCTCTCATTTTAAAAAATTGAGAAGTGTTTCACTTTATTACCAATAGCAGTAAATAAAATTTACTGAAGATTCAAAAATTAAATAATTAAATGAATGAGGTTGATGTAATGGACATATATTGAACCTCCTATGTATTACATTTTTTAGCACATGAAGAAGAATAAAATCAGACTACATAGAAAATTTTGAAAAACATAAATATTTTACAATAAGACAGATTATACTTATGTCTATAAATTTAGAAATATTAAAATATTGAAAACATTTTAAAAGTGGTTAATATTTCTAATGAATAATTAGAATAATGAAAAAAACTAATGAAAATGCTCTATGTGAACACTGTTTAAGGTGTTTAATTCAAGTCTTTCCTCTGTGCCAGTGTGTCTTGTTTTTATAGAGGTTTAAAGTGAGCATAATCATCTACTCTTGTCATGTGCTTCTATCTCTGCATGACCCACTTCTCCACCTGCTCCATATTAAAGCTTTGACTTAAAGCATTTTCAGTTTAAGAGAAATACATTTTATCATCAAATATAAGTAGATCACAAGGCTATAAATTTTAACCACAAATTGATGGAAATAGTTTATTTAAAATAGGAAGGACATAGCCATGGTCTGTTGGACAATGAAGGGAATCAAATGGATACAAATGAAGAGACTTAATTGCTGTTGGGAAAAGTATGGGCAGGGATGGGTCTTCATTGTGTGTATGACACAGGCAAGGCCAAGGTCCCTAAAGGACAGTGATATGACCTCCTGCTCAAGCCCCACTCTTATATTGATCCCAACATCTATCCTTGTCTGTGGTCTGTGAAGGTTCCTGGAGATAGAAGTATATTTCAAGAGTATATGGTCATACTCACTTTAATGAATTTCCATCTTCCTAAAGGAATCCTACACTTTGCCACCTCAGATCTTAAACTTGGTGGAATTTTGGGTTGTTAAGGACATAAAAGTTCCTATACCCCATTATCCAACTCATGCAGTGAGTCTGGCACCATGAGAGATTCTAAAGCCTGGTGGTTCTAGTGACAGTTCCTGTGTGCATTTCCAATTGAAATAGTTTTGAAGCCAGAGCCTGTACCTGGCCTTTCTGCCTTTGGTCCATTCAGACATGATCTGCCATGTCATTTTCCTGTTTCACTTCACTGTCCGCCTACACTGCCACCACCCAGCTTACTGGTCCTGGTTAACTCCTCAAGAAGGAGATGCATTCAAAACTTTTCCCCATCTTGAATACAGCAGTGGAACTCCATATCCTCCCCATGGGCCTTCATTTCTGTACATTCCACCCTCCTGGGCATTCCATTCTCATATCCATTGGCTGGGCCCTACTTCTCCCAAGGCAGTTATCATCTGGGTATGTCCTTTGCCTTCCAGCATGAAAGAGGTAACTCAACCCTACCCTAAGGTACTCCATGTACCCTTGTCTCAAATTCTATTCCTGTGATAATGCTGTAACAAACTCCAAGATTTTCATTCACTTACCATCACACCACTGCCAAAACAGCTCCTTCCTTAAGTGGCAGAATTTTCATTTCTCTTTTCTCTGAAATTTCCACCTACACCTTATAGGTAAGTTCAGTTTTAAAAGCTCTACCCAGGCCAGACATAATTTGCCTTAACCAAGACCTGAACTTAAAATGACCTGAGAATATATAGCACCTTGTGAGCAAAATCAAAGTGAACAAGCGGGGTGGACAACCAAGGCTATAGGCTGAACCCCCAGTCTTGGAGTTTGTTCATATGAAATTTAACCCCACAAAGGATAGGTCAAGTTTACTTAAAATTTAGGCCTCAGAGTCACCCACAAGAGAGCCTCTTTTGTTGCTCAGATATGGCCTGTCTCTCCAGCCAACACAAGTAATCTCACCACCTTCCCGCTGTCTACGTGGGACATGACTCCCATGGGAGTGGATCTTCCTGGCAATGTGGGACAGAAATCCTGGAATCAGCTGAGAGTCAGCATTGAGGGATTGAGAAACTCTTCTCAACCAAAAGAGGGAAGGGTGAAATGAGACAAGGTGTCAATGGTTGAGAGATTCCAGATAGAGGTGAGAGGTTATCCTGGAGGTTATTCTTACACATTAAGTAGATATCACCTCGTTAGTCAAGATGTAAAGGAAAGCCTGGAGGGAACTGCCTGAAAATGTAGAGCTGTGTTCCAGTAGCCATGTTTCTTTTTTTAAAACTTCTTTTTTATTAATTAAAAAAATTAACAAACAAAACATTTAGATATTATTCCATTCTACATATACAATCAGTAATTCTTAATATCATCACATAGTTGCATATTCATCATTTCTTAGTACATTTGCATCGATTTAGAAAAAGAAATAAAAAGACAACAGAAAAAGAAGTAAAATGTTAATAGAGAAAAAAAAGACTATACATACCATACCCCATACCCCTCACTTTCATTTACCACTATTTCAAACTGAATTTATTTTAACATTTGTTCCCCTTATTATTTATTTTTATTCCATATGTTCTACTCTTCTGTTGATATAGTAGCTAAAGGGGGCATCAGATATAAGGTTTTCACAATCACAGTGTCTCATTGTGAAAGCTATATCATTGTTCAATCATCATCAAGAAACGAGATATAGATTTCACAATGTGACTGTGTGATTGCAAAAACCTTGTGTCTGATGTTGCTTTTATCTACCTTGTTAACAGAGGTGTAGAACATATGAAATAAAAATAAATAATAGGAGGAACAAATGTTAAAATAAATTTAGTTTGAAATGCTAGTGATAAATGAAAGCAAGGGGTAAGGGGTATGGTATGTATACTCTTTTTTATTTCTGTTATTTTATTTCTTTTTCTGTTGTCTTTTTATTTCTTTTTCTAAATTGATGCAAATGTTCTAAGAAATGATGAATATACACTTATGTGACGATACTGAGAATTACTGATTATATGTAGAACAGAATATGTTAGTGTTTTTGTTTGTTTGTTCTTAATTTTTTAAATAAATAAATAAATAAATTAAAAACAAACAAACAAAATAACCAGTTGGCCATGGATGAGTACACTCACTTCTGAGCTCTCAGTTTGATTCCATTGGTATATGTGTCTGTCTTTGTGCCCTTGCCACAACCGTTTTGATTATTGTAGTTCTGTTAATAATTGCTGAAATAGGAAAGTGTGAGTCCTTAAATTTTTTATTCTTTTCAGGATGGTTTTGGCTAATTGGGGTATGTTTGTTTAATATATAATGAACACTCTTGAATCCCTCATTCAACCCAATATTTTGAAGATTAACAATAACTCACATTTATCTCTATGCCCCTTTCCTATCCCTGACTCCTGTCCTTCAGAGGTATCCACTATCCCAAATATTGTATTTACAAACTTCCTGCTTTTTAAAATAAAGTTCAATCTGATTGTACATATAAAAAAATAAAGTGAGAAACAACAAGAAGAGAAATAACAGACCTGAAAGAAAGCCAAAGGACTGCCTATAATAATAAATTCCAGCAACTTCTCAGGCCCACTGAAAATGACATATGACAGAACCCACCAACCAATGATAACATTCAACTGGCAACCCCTAATTTAAGTTTAGACACACCCAATGATTACAACTGTGGAGATTTGGAGCTATTATGTACCCTAGAAAATGCCATGTTCTTTTGAAACTTCTTAGGGTTGTAGACCTATAGTGAGTGGGAAGTTTTGCTTAGGTTATTTCAATGTGACCCATCCCATTAAAGTTCTGTCTTACTCACTTGCCAGAATCCTTTAAAAGTGAATAGAGAGCACACAGTGTGCAGGTTTGAAACTGTTGTGTAACCTAGGATATCTGTGTTCTTTAATCCTGATTCAATATTGTTGGGTAGGATCTTTTAAATTAAGTTTTTTTCTTAGAGATGGGACCAAGCCAATTATGAGTGGAACTTTTGATTAAGTAGTTTCCATGAAGATGTGCCTCCACCTATGCAAGGTGACTTATTTACTGGAATTATTTAAGAGGGAACCATTTTGGAATAAGCTCCACAGTCAATGCTGTTGGAGAACTTTGGAGAGTCAGAATGAAAATGGCCCCACAGAAGTTGTTTAAACCGAAATCCAAAGGACCAGCAGGTGTCTTCCCAACTGATAGAGGTATTCTGGAACCAGTGGCTAGTTGAGTCAGGGTATATTTCTCTAGATGCCTTAGTTTGACCTCAGAACAGTAAACTTTCAACACAATAAACTCCATTTATAAAAGCCAACCCGTTTTCAGCAATTGCATTTCTTGGAACATAACCAAACTAACACACATGGAAAATGTCCATAGAGCCTGGAGAAGCTAAAAGAATATTCATGGAACCTCAAGATTGGAAGCCACCAGAACCAGAATCTGAATGTGACAAAACCCAGAAGTGAAGGAACATTGCCTGACAGCCAAGTACCTTCAGTTTATGCTTCTGTTGATAAATTTTATTGAATATTTTCATATTTTAAAGACTTTAAATTGTAAGCTAATAAATCCATTTATAAATTTTCAGTATATTGCTACCCTAAATGCAGATGTTAATGTACCAATTGATTTAACATCCCTAGCCCCATCTCCCTTTTGTTTAATCCAATATTCCCCTCATTACCAAGTCAGAGTGACAGTTATTAGGAAGTATTTATCTTCCTGTTTCTGCAAGGTTATCTTTTGCTGAACCAACATTTTCTCTTCTCAAAATCCTGGTAGTTGAATGGACAACAGTGGCTCAGTGGCAGAGTTCTTGCCTGCCAGCCCAGAGACCTGGGTTTGGTTCCTGATGTCTGACCATGTTAAAAAATATCCTGGTGGTTGCTGATTGATTTTTCCACATCTGGTGAGGACTCTTTTGAAATCTAACAATTTCAATACATGGTGTGCTTTTAGTCTGTATGTTCCAGTGAAGTACCCTCCTAGTGCTCAAGACATCTTTATTCCACTGCTTTGAATGTGGGATATTTGGGGATGAGGGTATGGTGAGATGAAATGAGAGCCAAAAGGGCAAACTGAGGAATAAGGGAGATTAAGGGAGAAACTCAGAAGCTAAAAAGAATTTGAAATTGAGCAGTGTCATAGATTTTGAGAGAGACAATAGAGTCAGAGTGACTTGGGAAAGAACAGGTGGAGAATTGGAATAAAAAAAGTATCTCAGCAAAGTGATGAAGGAAAGTAGAATTGAGGAGAAAGCCTTGACTAAAAGTAGCAGTGAGGACAATGGAACAGAGGAGCCCTAACTCATTAGATTTTCTCTTTTTTTAATTTTCAAATTGCTTTCCATTATAAGTGTACTGTCTCAGATTCAGATTTGGATTTCTCTATGTTTGTTTAGTCTTTATTATATATTCAAAACGTTTTTATACTTAGTGAATAATTTAAATGTTTTAATTTGCACCTAATAAGTATGTTAATGATTTTTACATTGACAGTTAAAAACCAGTGTAGCTATTTTAATAATATCTAACAGCTTATTTTAGTCCCTTATGTGATCTGTGAACTATGGATATGTGCTAGGCTCCAATTATGAATATGTTCTATTAATATTTCTCCATTCTTAATCTGCTAATATTGAAGGGTGGGATGAATTGACTGGGAGCTCAGCATCAAGAGCCCATCTGTCATGATGAATAAACTGCTCAGAGCCATTTCTGAACTTGATACTCTTTCATGTTTTCCAGTGCCAATAGTAAGATTTTCTCAATTTAAGTTTGTTTTATAGTTTGAGATTTTCTAGAAAACAAGCATTCAATTTTTTTTAACATGGGCAGGTACCGGGAATTGAACTTGGGTCCTCGGGCATGACAAGCAAGCACTCTTACCTGCTGAGCCACCATAGCCCACCCACATTCAATTCTTGAGATCAGTCTGACTAAAATCATGAAAAAGAAGTTTCCTTTCATCTAGAATATGAAGAAATGGTCTGGGATCATGAGGTTGGTAATTAAGACTCCAGATGTGGGAGAGAAACTTGGAATTCTAATTAGAGCAGGGAAAACCCCATGAATCCTTACTTTGTGACCCTGTGCTCATCAAGGAAGTAAATGTCACATCTGTGACTTGAAGGAAGTGTTTGGTCTAGCCCACATATCAATCTTGCCTTATTAAATGTGGTTTTCTCTAGTTTGAGAGTGCATTCTGAAGAAAGGGGAAAAAAACACACTTGCTGGTCTCCACATATGATTCTTGTCTCTGAATTCTTCCAGTTTCAGTGAAGATAGGACTGTCTTTTCCACATATTGAGCTCCTGCCTATGTGTTTTGTTATAGCAGGGGTATTTTGATTTGAAGCTCAACAAGTCTTTTCTCAAAACTTTGCAGTGACTTCTCAAGGTGATCTTGCCTGCAAGAAATCTGTAGAACAAAGAAGAGGAGCAAAGGAGGAATTTCTCTTTTCAAGATAAAAGTCATATTTTCCATGAATTGTTTTGATCTCTTCTTATTGAAATGACATTTTTAGTTGCTAGTAAACTGTACTTGGATTATTCTGCCTAACATGTTTGCTTGTACTCACCATAACTTCCTTCAGCCACCTTTTTTTCTCTAAGCAGATTCAAGTTAATGAACCAGTGACTTGGAACTCTAGATGCAGTTCCATTCATTATTTATCATTGGAAAATTTTCACACCATGACATGTAGTAAAGACAGATTTTTTTTCTGGCCTAGTGTTGTCAGCAGGGATAGGTTTTGAGGTGGCATCTGGATGCACTGTCAGCACTCTGTAGTGAAGGATAAGATAGCTCACATCTAAGTTTTTTTTTATTAATTAGAAAAAAGATTAACAAAACAATTAGAAATCATTCCAATCTACATGTACAATCAGTAATTCTTAATAACATCACATGGTTGCATATTCATCATTTCTTAGTACATTTGCATCGATTTAGAAAAAGAAATAAAAAGACAACAGAATAAGAATTAAAACAATAATAGAAAGAAAAAAAACAAAAAACCTATACCTCACATGCAGCTTCATTCAGTGTTTTAACATAATTGCATTACAATTGGGTAATATTGTGCTGTCCATTTCTGAGTTTTTATATCCACTCCCGTTGTACAGTCTGTATTCCTTCAGCTCCAATTACCTGTTCTCTTTTTTTTTTAATTAATGGAAAAAAAGAAATTAACCCAACATTTAGAGATCATACCATTCTACATATGCAATCAGTAATTCTTAACATCATCACATAGATGCATGATCATCATTTCTTAGTACATTTGCATTGGTTTAGAAGAACTAGCAACATAACCGAAAAAGATATAGAATGTTAATATAGAGAAAAAAAATAAAAGTAATAATAGTAAAATCAAAACAAAACAAAACAAAAACCTATAGCTCAGATGCAGCTTCATTCAGTGTTTTAACCTGATTACTTTACAATTAGGTATTATTGTGCTGTCCATTTTTGAGTTTTTGTATCTAGTCTTGTTGCACAGTCTGTATCCCTTCAACTCCAATGGGCCATTATCTTACCCTGTTTCTACCTCCTGCTGGACTCTGATATCAAGGAAATATTCCAAATTTATTCTCAAATGTCTGTTCACATCAGTGGGACCATACAGTATTTGTCCTTTAGTTTTTGGCTAGACTCACTCAGCATAATGTTCTCTAGGTCCATCCATGTTATTACATGCTTCAGAAGTTTATTCTGTCTTAAAGCTGCATAATATTCCATCGTATGTATATACCACAGTTTGTTTAGCCACTCTTCTGTTGATGGAGATTTCGGCTGTTTCCATCTCTTTGCAATTGTAAATAACGCTGCTATAAATATTGGTGTGCAAATGTCCGTTTGTGTCTTTGCCCTTAAGTCCTTTGAGTAGATTCCCAGCAATGGTATTGCTGGGTCGCATGGCAATTCTATATTCAGCTTTTTGAGGAACCGACAAACTGCCTTCCACAGTGGTTGCACCATTTGACATTCCCACTAACAGTGGATAAGTGTGCCTCTTTCTCCGCATCCTCTCCAGCACTTGTCATTTTCTGTTTTGTTGATAGTGGCCATTCTGGTGGGTGTGAGATGATATCTCATTGTGGTTTTGATTTGCATTTCTCTAATGGCCAGGGACATTGAGCATCTCTTCATGTGCCTTTTGGCCATTTGTATTTCCTCTTCTGAGAGGTGTCTGTTCAAGTCTTTTTCCCATTTTGTAATTGGGTTGGCTGTCTTTTTGTTGTTGAGATGAACAATCTCTTTATAAATTCTGGATACTAGACCTTTATCTGATATATCATTTCCAAATATTGTCTCCCATTGTGTAGGCTGTCTTTCTACTTTCTTGATGAAGTTCTTTGATGCACAAAAGTGTTTAATTTTGAGGAGCTCCCATTTATTTATTTCCTTCTTCAGTGTTCTTGCTTTAGGTTTAAGGTCCATAAAACCGCCTCCAGTTGTAAGATCCATAAGATATCTCCCAACATTTTCCTCTATCTGTTTTATGGTCTTAGACCTAATGTTTAGATCTTTGATCCACTTTGAGTTAACTTTTGTATAGGGTGTGATAGATGGGTCTTCTTTCATTCTTTTGCATATGGATATCCAGTTCTCTAGGCACCATTTATTGAAGAGACTGTTCTGTCCCAGGTGAGTTGGCTTGACTGCCTTATCAAAGATCAAATGTCCATAGATGAGAGGGTCTATATCTGAGCACTCTATTCGATTCCATTGGTCGATATATCTATCTTTATGCCAATACCATGCTGTTTTGACCACTGTGGCTTCATAATATGCCTTAAAGTCAGGCAGCGCGAGACCTCCAGCTTCGTTTTTTTTCCTCAAGATGTTTTTAGCAATTCGGGGCACCCTGCCCTTCCAAATAAATTTGCTTATTGGTTTTTCTATTTCTGAAAAATAAGTTGTTGGGATTTTGATTGGTATTGCATTGAATCTGTAAATCAATTTAGGTAGGATTGACATCTTAACTATATTTAGTCTTCCAATCCATGAACACGGTATGCCCTTCCATCTATTTAGGTCTTCTGTGATTTCTTTTAGCAGTTTTTTGTAGTTTTCTTTATATAGGTTTTTTGTCTCTTTAGTTAAATTTATTCCTAGGTATTTTATTCTTTTAGTTGCAATTGTAAATGGGATTCGTTTCTTGATTTCCCCCTCAGCTTGTTCATTACTAGTGTATAGAAATGCTACAGATTTTTGAATGTTGATCTTGTAACCTGCTACTTTGCTGTACTCATTTATTAGCTCTAGTAGTTTTGTTGTGGATTTTTCCAGGTTTTTGACGTATATTATCATATCATCTGCAAACAGTGATAGTTTTACTTCTTCCTTTCCAATTTTGATGCCTTGTATTTCTTTTTCTTGTCTAATTGCTCTGGCTAGAACCTCCAACACAATGTTGAATAATAGTGGTGATAGTGGACATCCTTGTCTTGTTCCTGATCTTAGGGGGAAAGTTTTCAATTTTTCCCCATTGAGGATGATATTAGCTGTGGGTTTTTCATATATTCCCTCTATCATTTTAAGGAAGTTCCCTTGTATTCCTATCTTTTGACGTGTTTTCAACAGGAAAGGATGTTGAATCTTGTCAAATGCCTTCTCTGCATCAATTGAGATGATCATGTGATTTTTCTGCTTTGATTTGTTGATATGGTGTATTACATTAATTGATTTTCTTATGTTGAACCATCCTTGTCACATCTAAGTTTTGTATCAATGTTCAGGAATAGGTGAAAAACTTCAGAAAATAAGTAGACTTATAAGGGAAAGTTCTATTTATTTTAGAATGCCTTTGAAGCTCAACAAATTGAATCTGTGTCTTTCTGGACTTTGAATATCAATTAATTGGAATAGAATGGAAAATTCAGAAGCTGGTAAGCTGACAAAGAAAAATGATATTTCAAATAAGGGATAGAGTGTGCTCTATTCCTTAACTGACATTTTAAAAATGGAATGTGTATACATGTCTGAACATAAGCAAAAATTTAAATTTTCCCCAAGATATCCATCCCAGGACATAAATGTTCCTAGAGTGCTCTAGAATTCTGAAGCAACTACCTCTGAGCATGAGAACTTCACTGCACATGTTCAAGTTTCTCTGTGTCAGGTGACTTCATTTCTGGTTGCTGATTAAAAGAATGACACATATCAAGTTGTTTCCATGGCATGAAAATCCTACATGCATGTCTGTTACCTCTCTCTCCCAGCTTCTTCAAGGAATTTCCCACAAGGGCATTTTTCTTCTGTATCACCAAAGTCTTTGGCTGTGTTGGCTCTGAAGCTTTTTCTAAACTGGTTCTCTTACAGGATGCCAGTAAGTGACACCATCTTGAATGGTTGGAGACACATCTCCATTGACTCCACTCCATGGAAACAACTTAATCAAAAAGATTCCACACAATATTGAATCATGGTTAAAGAGCATGGCTTTTTTCTGGGTATATCACAATTTCAAACTGGCCACCAAATGATTTTTTTTATTTGTCTTATTTTGAAGTATGCATTTTTACAAAATCTATTATGTTATAATTTGTGTCTGTTAGTTATATTTTTCTACAGTGAAACAAAAATCATCTTTCCATCATGTCTTCTGCTCTGTCTTGCCTTAGAAAGCCATCCTTATTGTATTATTATAAAGTAATATATTCTTTTCATGCTAAAAATGTTATTAAGAGTATATTTTCAAATGTTCTAAGAAATGATGAATATGCAATGTGTTGATATTGAGAATTACTGATTATATATGTAGAATGGAATGATAGGTTAATGTTTTTGTCTGTTAATTTTTTAATTAATAAATAAATAAATTTAGAAAAAACGAATATATTTTAACTATCTTGATTTGTTTAAGTTTCAAATAATATATGTTCTTATCTCATTGACCAGCCTGTCTATTTTTTTATTTTCATAATTATTTTTTGTTTCCTCAATCAAAATACAAATTTACGCAATATTGACTTTAATGTTAATATTGATTTTCATGTGAAATCCCACATGCATCTGCTAATTTAGGGTGGAATTGAATTTTTCCATTTATTGAGGTTTTTATTACTACACACATTCTTTGCTTTATTTGTGTCATTGTATGCCCCAAATTAGTGTTTTTAATGCAATTTTTGAGATATTTTCATGTACTGTACAATCTTCCAAGGTGATTCACAGTGCTATTATATACTTGTACATTCAACATGACAGTCAATTTTTAAATATTTTCATTGCTCAAAATAGATGCACATAAGAATAAAAATAAAAGCAAAAATTAGAAAGAATGCCCAAAACATTCCATGTTCCTTATACGCAATATTATTTATTTGCATTTTTATCCTTATTATTTGGCTCATCTGTCCATACACTGGATAAAGGGATTGTCAACCACAAGGTTTTCAAAGTCATATGCTCACACTGTAAACCTATATAGGTGCACTATTATCTACAAGAATCATTGCTACTGGAATACAGTTCAATAGACTCCAATATTTTCTTCTAGCTATTCCAATCCACTAAAAACTACAAAAGGATAAGTATATAATGCACAAGAATAACCTGCAGAATAAGCTCTCCACTCCATTTGAAATCTCTCAGCCAGTAAAGCTTTATTTTTTTTCATTACTCTTATCACTTTTGGTCAAGCATGTTTTCCTATTCACATGATTTTAGACCCAGGCTCACCCTGGGAATCATGCCCCACATAGTGTGGAGTCTAAAAGTTAACCTGTCAAGCTGGCTTTGAGAGATAAACTGCATCTGACTAACTAAAGTGGTTCCCTGGGCATCACTCTTAGACATAATTATAAATAGACTTAGCTTCTTCTTTGCAGGAATTAGTTTCATAAGAGTAACTGTCAAGATTGAAAGCTTGGCTTATGAAATTAGTAGTCCACATTGCTTGTGATATTGTCATGAATTCCACAGGTAATAAATTAATATCTCTATTTGAGGTGCGATCTCTGTTTCATCTTCTTTAGCAGTTGCTATGTGAGATGATGTTGACTTTTGAACTGCAGGTCTCTGGCTCTGAATTACATTTGTCACACAGATACTCAAAATTTCCTGGGCCTGACCATGTTATACATAAAGACCTCAGCCTCCCAGAATTTAGAAATAAAAAGTTTATCTCAGGGATAGATGTGCCTGTGGTAAGAACTTAAAAACTGGGAACCTTTACAAAAAGCTTCCCCTAATAACCTATGCTTTTGGTTTCAATTCCCAGACATGGCACATTATAGTTAGTCCACATTATTAAGGGATTATAAGGTTTTTCCTTTCTTTTCTGGCTTATTTCACTTAACATACTGCTCACAATTTCCATTCACTTAGTTGCATGCCTCACAACTTCATTCCTTCTTGCATATGGCCAATATTCCATTTACATGAACCATAATTTGCCCTTCCATTCATCAATTGATGTAACCTTAAGCCATCTTTATCCATTGTAAATTGTGAATACTACCACTGTAAAAAAAACCTCAAAAATACATTCTTACTGACACATATAGATATACTGCATTTGTCACATTTGCTGTAAGCATATTACAATATAACATTAACTATAGACACTAATTTTAATTGATAGCACTTTTTCATGCACAATTCCATTTTCAACACATTGCAATGTTGTTATTCATTTGTTTTCCTCAAGTAAAAGAATTTCTGTATTTGTATATTTAATCACCATTTTCCACTCTACGTTTCACTGTGTTATACAATCCCAGTCTTTGTTTTATCTTTCCTTCTAGTATCATAAGTGCCCTCACTTTACCACTTTCCAACTTAAACTAGTCTTTGTTCAATGAACTTAACATATTCTGTTGCTATCACATATTATTGTGCTATCCATTTCTGAATTATGCAATCAATCTTGTAGAACATTCTGTCTCCACCCATTTGGGTAGGTCTTGATTGATTTACTGGAGTCCTAAAAAAGAGGAAACATTTGGGAAAATGGAAAATTCAGAGAAAGCAGAGAATGCTGCAGCAGCATGAAGGAGGGAGTCCACCAACCAGCGACCTTAGGAGATGAAGAAGGAAAATGCCTCCTGGGTAGCTTCCTGAAACCAGAAGCCAGAAGAGAAAGCTAGCAGATGACACCCTGTTTGGCACATGTCTTTCCATATGAGAGAGAAACTGTGACAGTGTTCACCATGTGTCTATCCAGATAAGAGAGAAATCCTGAACTTCATTGGCCTTCTTGAACCAAGATATCTTTTCCTGGATACCTTAGATTGGACATTGCTATAGACTTGTTTTAATTGGGACATTTTCTCAGCTTTAGAACTGTAAACTAGCAACTCATTAAATTCCCCCTTTTTAAAAGCCATTCCATTTCTGGTATATTCCATTCCAGCAGCTAGCAAACTAGAACAATGAGTATATAAATATATTGGTACATATATATATATATATTTCTATCTTGCTTTATAATCTAACATGTAATAAATATCTATAAGTGTTTCATGAAGTTAAAATATGTATCTATCTATTTTGTTAGTACAATATTCAAATTATATCATTAAGAAACACTATTTCAATTTTGGGGACCATAAAACTTTGCTTCTGCTTCACAATAAGATCTATAGAAATGTATATTAAAACATTTCCTAAGGCTGAAGAAATACCCATTATGATCCATTGAAATTCAACATATTACAAACCCTGCATTATAATTGACAATGTATACACGATTTTCTTCCTTCACTTGACTATTCCTCCACTACTCCATGGTTAATGAAAGGCCCCACCAAATTAAATTAGGAGACAGCAGGGATTGATGTTGGGTTTAGGATTCCGATTTCTCTTTATCAGCTCAAAACATGTCACAGGAGTTATTCTTCTCATTTCTGTGGCTTTGGTACTGGAGCAGTTTCATGCCCAGAAGAACCCTTTTTCTAATAATAAATTTGTCCTGGCTCCTAATATTCCTTCCCTTACATATTTTGCCCCTCCCATTAATTTAGGAAATACCAGACTACTTCTCACTTCCAATGTTCTTGTTTTAGGATGATGATCATGACTGCAAATATGTGTGCATGAGAAGAAGGAAAAAAAAACGCTGAAATAGGATTTTGTGATCTGTGACCCCACTCCCCAACAGGACATTTACCATTTCATCTGTAGTATTAAAGGACCATCTTGGAGAGCTGAGTATATTTATGAAACATTTACCTTGTTGCTAATTAACAAAAAGAAATACAGGTTTCTATTTAGCATCTCAAAAGAGACCATTGGAGTGTTTGTGAGAGGTTTTTTGTCTCCCATAATCTCTGGAGGCAAACTGAGTCCCCTATGAAGAGAAACAGAAAATGGTGATGACAGAACATGAGGGATAGGCATCAAATCACATCTCACGTTATTCTCTGCTTCCCTTAGAAGCTTTTATACACCAGAGTGAGTTCTTTCCTAATCTTCATATTATTTAACCATGACATTATTTAATTTATGAACTGATATGGAATTAGACAAAACAACTAAGAAAGATTTTCAAAAACCTACAATAAAAAGAATTATGATTCCAATAATTTACTTTAGAAATCATTGGATTTATTTGCACAAGTCAAAAAGCCAAAAAGCCAAAAGAACGAAAGAGGACCCTTACCTTACACCCTATACAAAAATTAACTCAAAGTGGATCAAATGCCTCAATATAAGAAGTACCATAAAACTTCTAGAAGAAAATGTAAGGAAATAGCTTCAAGATCTAGTAATAGGAGGTAGCTTCCTAATCTTTACACTGAAAGCACAAGCAACAAAAGAAAGGTCGATAAGTGGAAACTCTTCAAAATTGAATGCTTCTGCACCTCAAAAACTTTGTCAAAAAATGAAGAGGCAGCCAACACAATGGGAGAAAATATTTGGAAATCAAACACCAGACAGAAGTTTGTAATCCTATACACATAAGGAAACCATACAACTCAACAAAAGAACAAACAACCCAATTATAAAATGAGCTACAGATTTGAATAATGAAATGACATATTGAAACACATGACAAGATGGATGAACTTTGAAGACATAATGCTGAGTGAAATAAATAAAACATTTATATCACTAAGTGAAATAATTTGTAACTTCAGTTTTATGATCATGGTAAAGGTAAAATTCTAGAATTTTAATACAGCGTATAGGGGACTTAAAGATACATAGAAGTTAGAGATGAGTGAATGGTTAGCTAATGAGGTTAAACCCAAATGTAAGGGAATAGATAAAAGTGAAGGCAGTTCACTAGTGGGTCTATAAGTAATATTACTATGTTGATGTTGAACATGATTGTAAGCTGTTTTACAGAGCTATGTGTTCCACTGATTATCACTACAAATATAAATAACTACTTCATGAACTACTTCAAAAGTATGATTCTTGTACAAACAGTGCTTGTGTTCAGGGTATATGGGGAAAATTGGTATTGCATGATATAAGTTATGTTTTATAGAAAAATATTGACTGTATCACAGCAATGGCAGGGGTAAAGGGAGAAGTACAAGAGTTAAGGGGACATTTAGATTTCCACTTTTCTGAGGGTGTGTTTATTGGTTATCACTCTCTTGGGAACAATGAAATTATATAAATTGAATGTGACTATTATATGATGCTTAATAAATGCAAGTGGCTGAAGGATGCACTGACAAAATACAATGGTGAATGATGGTATATACATTTGAGTGAAAACTGTGCTGCTACAAAATGAAATTTTGAGTTATGCAACATTGTGAATGAAGATATGGGACATTTTGTGAGGAAAATAAGCCATTAACAAAAGAGCAATTATAGCATAGTCTCCTTTAGAAAATGCTTATGAGAAAAAAGTGTCTAAATTATATGCTCATACCAATCACATTTAATCTGGAGTGGTAATTACTTTTTCTAGATTTTGAGAGTCTCTGAAATCTGTCCTACAAGTAATTGTTGTACTATGCTTTGACATATATTCTTTTTTCTTTGTATGTGTTTTCACAAAAAAATTACAAACAGTTGATTGTGATGATAAAAAATATATATATTTCTTTTTGCCTCAGATAATCTGGAACAGCTAGAAGGAAAAGTCTGAGATGATTGTATGGTATCCCATGACAAAGTCTGAGATCTGTCTTGTAACTACTTGTTGAAGAGTGCCTTGAAAGCTATCCTTTTTTTCCTTTTCTTTCTTCACCTTGTACATATGATATACAACAAAAAAGTTAATAAAATAATTATGGGATGCAGCAAAGGCATTTGAGGGGAATTTTATTGCCTTAAAATCTATATTAAAAAAGAAGAGGGTGGTGCACCAGTGGCTCAGTGGCAGAATTCTTGCCTGCTGTGCTGGAGACCTGAGTTTCATTCTTGGAGACTGCCCATGTAAAAAAAAAAAAAGAAGAAATAGAACAGGAAGAAGAAAGAGCATAAATCTGGGATGTAACTCTTTACTTGGAAGTACTAGAGAAAGAATATCAACCTAACACCAAAGCAAGCAAATGGAATGAAACAGCTAAGATTAGAGTAGAAATAAATGGAATTCAGAACATGAAAAACAATTGAGAAAATTAAAAATAAAAAAACAGATGTTGGTAATATGAGAAAATCAATGAACTTGATGGAACTTTAGCTACATTGACAAAAAAGAAAGAGGATGAAAATAAATAAAATCAGAAATGGAAGAGGAGACAGAACACTAAACCTGCAGAAATAAGACAGATAATGAGAGGATATGATGAGCAACTATTTGCCAATAAACTAGACAATGCAGATGAATGGACAACTTCCTAGAAAGGCATGAACAACCCAACTGACTCAAGAAAAAAATAGAGGACCTGAAGAAACCAGTCACAAGAAGAGACTGAATCAGTCATCAGGAAGCTCAAAAAAAGAAAAAATCCAGGACCAGATAGCTTCATATGTGAATTCTATCAAGCACTCTAGAAATAATAAGTACCAATCTTGCTCAAACTCTTCAAAAAAATGAAAAGGAGGGAATGCTACCCTATTCTAACAAGTCTACATCACCCTAATACCAAAGACAGACAAAGCTACTACAAGAAAAAATTTACAGACTAATCTCTTTAATAAAAATAGAAGTAAAAGTCCTCAAAAATACTTGAAAATGGAATGCAGCAGCACGTTGAAAGAATTATACATCATGAGCATTTATTCTACATATGCAAGGCTGGTTCAACAAAAGAAAATTAATATAATAGATCCTATCAACAATTGAAGGCAGAAAACCACATGATCATATTGATTTATCAGAAAAGATATTGGATGAAATTCAACATCCTTTCTTGATGGGAACATTTCAAAGATTAGGAATATGAGGGAACTTCCTCAACATGATAAAGAGAATATATGGAAAACCCAAAGCCACATCCTCCTTAGTGGGTTAAGACTGAAAATGTTTTCTCTAAGAACAGGAACAAGACAAGATGACCACTGTAACTATGGTGATTCCACAATGTACTGGAATTTCCAGCAAGAGCAAATAGAAAAGAACAAGAAATTAAAGCATCCAAATTTGAAAGGCAGAAGTAAAACTCTCACTGTTTGCTGATGACATACTATATGCTGAAAATCCTGAAAAATCTACAGCAAAGATGCTAGAGCTAAGAACTGAGCACAGCAAAGTGGCCAGGTACAAAATCAACATCTAAAAAATAAGGACTGCCTCAGGTAACTAGGCATCAAGAAAACATACTTCTCAGAGTTTCAGTGGGAAAATACAGGGCTTGGAGCAGTCACAGAGATTCAGTTGGTGAGGGAGAGCTTGCCCAGAGTAAGACTCACACATATCTCATACTCCAAGTCTCACTTCTCATTTTCCCAAACTTCCATGCCTCCTCTCAGTCTCTTATTGTCTCCATATTATCATTACCTCCTATTTTTCAAATTTAACCTTTATAAAATTTTAGTGTAATTTTCTATTTCACTTAACACAGAAATATGTGGTAGTCACTATACTGATTTAACAATTTGACAGCCCTTTAAAGTGTGAATTTCTTCAAAGAATTTTGGGTAAAACTTTTGATTTTTACCTGGAGTCTTCTCTTCCCTCAATTCTAGCACTCCTGGAGAATTATTTGAAATATCACAACTATTGAAATTTTGTTTTTGAAATTTCTTTTTGGTGATATTTTGGTCAAATAGTTCTTTAAGGTGAGAATCTCCCAGACCTGACAGACCCTTTCTCTGTCTGTTTTCTGCTTTATCAGTACCTTTGCCATAAATCTCTTTCACCCAGACAACTTGAACTTCAAACTGCATCATTCTGATACATCATTTGATACATCAATTCAAAATGTATAATTCTGTATATTCTCTTTGACTTTGGAAGTGTTCTCTTTTTTAAAAAATGTCCTTCCAGAAACCCTATAAATTTATGTGTTTAATTAATTCCATTCACAGATTTCAATTTGATATATCAGAATTCAGTTATATTACAAGAAATTATTTAATGTAGCAGAGCAACAAATGCATTTATAAAAATTTGGGTCTTCAGAAAAATAATTACAAACTCATAATCATAAATACAGGACATATGCTTAACCAAATTGTAATACAATTATTTTTAAATGATTATTGCATGATAACTGAGTTGGTTAATAAAGCCATGGGCTTACTGATCATATGGAAGGGTCAAACTAAATGTTTAAATTTAAGAAGAAATGAAATGATGCAAATATTATTTTAAAATATGGAAGTCAGTAATAAATGCAAGAGATAAAAATTCAAAGACGTTACCTCTGAGAAGCTGGACTTGGGAAGTAACTGGGGAGAAGAAACCGTGGGTTTTACAGTTTTACTTTCTTGTTATCACTTCTATAAAATTATCTGATATTTAAATAACTTACTCTGAATAAAATAAAAGTAATTTTAATAAAAGTGTCCCACACAAGTGCCTGATGTGCATTTTATTTTAAAATCTGCATCAATCCTATATAAAATCATAAGTTCTATTTATTATTTATTATATTAAAACCAGCCTACAGAGTTCCGGAGAAGATGACAGCTTAGTAAGATGCGCGGGTCTTAGTTCCTCCTCCAGAACAGCAACTAAAGAAACAGAAACAATATGAAACAGCTCTTGGAGCCACGACGGAGATCAAAAAGACAGTGTACCCCATTCTGGAATGGCTGAACGGGCAGGGAGAATCCACTGCGGTGAGATACCCAAGGGGCACGCATTTTCCCAGCTGGGGCGGCTGGCGACTGGGGTCCCCTCCACGCACGTGGCTCCCCGGTCTGACTGGGAATGTTGGATAGTGGGGCCCTCCCGCCACGCTTGGTGTCCTGGGCCAGCTGGGCAATTTGGACCGGCACTCCCCCAAGCTGCGGCGGCCGGCGACCCCCCCTCCATGCATGGTTTCCCGGGCCAACTGCAAGATTCGGATTGGCAAGTTAAAGGAGCCACAGCATCTTTTACTGGTGGGACCCGCAGACAGACAAGCGCCACGAGCGCCACCTACTGGGCAGGAATAGAAAAACAGAGCCCAGAGATTTCACAGAAAAACCTTTCAACCAGCTGGGTCCCACATCCAGGGAAATCTGATCAAATGCCCAGACACCAGCAGAAAATAATGGATGACGCTCAGAAAATTGAAGATATGGCCCAGTCAAAGGAACAAACCAATAGTTCAAATGAGATACAGGAGCTGAGACAACTAATGTTGAATATACGAACAGAAATGGAAAAACTCTTCAAAAACCAAATCAATAAATTGAGGGAGGACATGAAGAAGATATGGGCTGAAAAAAAAGAAGAAATAGAAAATCTAAAAAACAAATCACAGAACTTATGGGAGTGAAGGACAAAGAAGAAAAAATGGAAAAAACAATGGATACCTACAATGGTAGATCTAAAGAGACAGAAGCTACAATTAGTGAACTGGAGGATGGAACATCTGAATTCCAAAAAGAAACAGAAACTATAGGGAAAAGAATGGAAAAACTTGAGCAGGGGATCAGGGAAATGAATGACAATATGAAGCACACAAATATACGTGTTTGGGTGTCCCAGAAGGAGAAGAGAAGGGAAAAGGAGGAGAAAAACTAATGGATATCACTGAAAATTTCCCAACTCTTATGAAAGACCTAAATTTACAGATCCAAGAAGTGCAGCGCACCCCAAAGAGAATAGACCCAAATAGGTGTTCTCCAAGACACTTACTAGTTAGAATGTCAGAGGTCAAAGAGAAAGAGAGGATCTTGAAAGCAGCAAGAGAAAAACAATCTGTCACATACAAGGGAAACTCAATAAGACTGTGTGTAGATTTCTCAGCAGAAACCATGGAAGCTAGAAGACAGTGGGATGATATATTTAAATTACTAAAAGAGAAAAACTGCCAACCAAGACTTCTATATCCAGCAAAGTTGTCTTTCAAAAATGAAGGAGAAATTAAAACATTTATAGACAAAAAGTCACTGAGAGAATTTGTGACCAAGAGACCAGCTGTGCAAGAAATATTAAAGGGAGCACTAGAGTCAGATACAAAAAGACAGAAGAGAGAGGTACGGAGTAAAGTGTAGAAAGAAGGAAAATCAGATATGATATATATAATACAAAAGCCAAAATGGTAGAGGAAAATATTATCCAAACCGTAATAACACTAAAATTTAATGGACTGAATTCCCCAATCAAAAGACATAGACTGGCAGAATGGATTACGACCCAGCAATACCACTGCTAGGTATCTACTCAAAGGACTTAAGGGCAAAGACACAAACAGACATTTGCACACCAGTGTTTATAGCAGCATTATCTACAATTGCAAAGTGATGGAAACAGCCAAAATGTCCGTCAACAGATGAGAAGCTAAACAAACTGTGGCGTATACCTACGTTGGATATTATGCAGCTTTAAGACAGACTAAACTTATGAAGCATGTAATAACATGGATGGACCTAGAGAATATTATGCTGAGTGAGTCTAGCCAAAAACTAAAGGACAAATACTGTATGGTCCCACTGATGTGAACCGACATTCGAGAATCAGCTTGGAATATGTCATTGGTAACAGAGACCAGCAGGAGTTAGAAACAGGGTAAGATAATGGGTAATTGGAGCTGAAGGGATACAGACTGTGCAACAGGACTAGATACAAAAACTCAAAAATGGACAGCACAATAATACCTAAGTTTAATATAACGATGTTGGAACACTGAATGAAGCTGCACCTGAAATATAGTTTTTTGTTTGTTTGTTTGTATCTTTTGTTTTTGTTTTTTTCTTTTTCCTTTTTTATATATATATTTTTTATTAGTATTATTATCTTAATTCTCTTCTCTATATTAGCATTCTATATCTTTTTCTGCTGTTTTGCTAGTTCTTTTCCTAAATTGATGCAAATGTACTAAGAAATCATGATCATACATCTATGTGATGATACTAAGAATTACTGAGTGCATGTGTAGAATGGAATGATTTCTAAATGTTGTGTTAATTTCTTTTCTTTTTTTTGATTGATAAAAAAAATTAAAAAAAAAAAACCAGCCTACAACCTCTCCTCCATCTCCACCATGCCCCCAGCATGGAGACTCTTCCAAAGTTAAAAATCTCAGAACATCTTTTGCTGGTGTGAACCGCAGGCAGATGTGTCACATACTGGGCAGGATAAGAAAAACAGAACCCAGAGACTTCACAGGAAAGTCTTTAACCTGCTGGGTCTCACCCTCAGGGAAAACTGATGCAGGTTACTCCTTCCCCCTGAGACAGGAGGACAGTTTAGTCTGGGAAAATCTGGCTGGAGTCTATAATACCTACATAGACCCTACTAAGGGTGGGAAGGGAAAAGGTGCCATACAAACATAGCAAGAAACAAGAAAACAAGAACGGAAAAATCATCCTCTGTTAAACAAAGCCTAAGCTAGAGGTCTGGAAGAATCTGAACTGAAGGTCAAAGAACAGATAGACAAATTCATCTAGCAAGAAAACCCTAGGTAAGAGAAATGAAAGCAATCTTCAGAATAAACTAATTAAGGTAATTAAATGTCTAGACGCCAGGAAAAAATGACAAATCACACCAGGAAAATTGAAGATATGGCCCAGACAAAGAAACAAATCAGTAGTTCAAATGAGATACAAGAGCTGAAACATAATTCAGAATATATGAACAGACATGGAAAATCTCATCAAAAACCAAATCAATGAATTGAGGGAGGATATGAAGGCAAGGAAGAAACAAAAGTAAGAAATGAAAAGTCTGAAAAAACAAATCACAGAACTTATGGGGATGAAAGACACAGTAGAAGAGGTGAAAAAACAATGGAAACCTACAATGGTAGATTTAGAGAGACAGAGGATAAGATTAGTGAACTGGACGATGGCACATCTGAAATCTGACAAGAAACAAAAGCTATAGGGAAAAAAATGGAAAAATATGAGCAGGGACTCAGGGAATTGAATGACAATATGAAGCACACAAATATATATGTTGTGGGTGTCCCAGAAGGAGAAGAGAAGGGAAAAGGAGGAGAAAAAATAATGGAAGAAATTACCACTGAAAATTTTCCGACTCTTAAGAAAAACCTAAAAGTACAGATCCAAGAAGTGCAGTGTACCCCAAAGAGAATAGATCCAAATAGACATTCTCCAAGACACTGACTAGTCAGAATGTCAGAGGTCAAAGAGAAAGAGAGAATCTTGAAAATAGCAAGAGAAAAGCAATTCATCACATACAAGGGAAGCCCAATAAGACTATGTGTAGATCTCTCAGCAGAAACCATGGAGGCAAGAAGACAGTGGGATGATATATTTAAATTACTAAAAGAGAAAACTCCCAACCAAGAATTCTATACCCAGCAAAATTGTCCTTCAAAAGTGAGGGGGAAATTGAAACATTTTCAGACAAAAAAATCACTGAGAGAATTTGTGACCAAGAGACCAGCTGTGCAAGAAATACTAAAGGGAGCACTAGAGACAGTACAAGAAGACAGAAGAGAGAGGTGTGGAGAAGAGTGTAGAAAGAAGGAAAATTAGATATGACATATAAATTCCAAAAGGCAAAATGGTAGAAGAAAGTACTACCCATACAGTAATAACACTAAATGTTAATGGATTGAAATCCCCAATCAAAAGACATAGGCTAGCAGAATGGCTTAAAAAACAGGATCCTTCTATATGCTGCCTACAAGAAACACATCTTAGACCCAAAGATAAACATAGGATGAAAGTGCAAGGTTGGGAAAAGATATTCATGCAAATAACAACCAGAAAAGAGCAGGAGTAGCTATCCTAATAATATCCAACAAATTAGACTTCAAATGTAAAACAGTTAAAAGAGACAAAGAAGGATATTATTTACTAATAAAAGGAACAATTCAGCACTAAGACCTAACAATCATAAATATTTATGCACTAAATCAGCATGCTCCAGAATACATGAGGCAGACACTGCAAACACTGAAAAGGGAAATAGACACATCTACCATAATAGTTGGAGACTTCAATTCCCCACTCTCATCAATGGACAGAACATTTAGACAGAGGAAACAATAAAGGAAGAGAGTATTTGAATATTACAATAAATGAGCTAGACTTAAAATTAGGTCTAAGAGTCACGCCCAGAGAATCTATTCTGTTGCTCAGATGTAGCCTCTCTCTCTCAGCTGACATGGCAAGTGAACTCACTGCCTTCCCCCACTATGTGTATTATAGTGGCTAGAGGGAAATCCCTGAAACTGTGGACCTGTGTTCCAGTAGCCAAGCTTCTTGAAGTTGATTGTATAATGATGTAACTTTTTCAGTGTGACTGTGTGATTGTGAAAACTTTGTGTTTGATGTTCCTTTTATCTATTTTATGAATAGATGACCAAAAAATATGGAGAAGAAATAAATAATAGGGGGAGCAAATGTTAAAGTAAACTGAGTAGACTGAAATGCTAGTGGTCAGTGAGAGGGAGGGGTATAGTATATGGCATGTATGAGTTTTTTCTCATTTCTTTGATTTTGCTGGTGAGACGCAAATGTTAAAAAATGATCACGGTGATAAATGCTATGTGATGATATTGTGACCCATCGATTGTAATCATGTCAAGAATATTTGTGTGACAAGAATGTTTATATGTTTGTTTGTTTACAATATTTTTTAAAAGAGCATATAAGCAATTATGGCAAGGAAAGCAGAATGAGTTTGGTTTTGTGTCCACTCTTTATTTTATGTGTAATTGGTATTTTTTATGAGTTGAAAAATTGAGGAAATGTTTCTACAAGTTGGAAAACTATCTGAAACTTTTTTTTGTAATGGAAAAAAGAAAAAAAGAAATTAACCCAACATTTAGAAATCATACCATTCTACATATGCAATCAGTAATTCTTAATATCATCACATAGATGCATGATCATCGTTTCTTAGTACATTTGCATCGGTTTAGAAGAACTAGCAACACAACAGAAAAAGATATAGAATGTTAATATAGAGAAAAAAATAAAAGTAATAATAATAGTAAAAACAAACAAGCAAACAAAACCCAGACAGACAAAAACAAACAAAAAACAAAACAACAACAACAACAAAAAAACCTATAGCTCAGATGCAGCTTCATTCAGTGTTTTAACATGATTACTTTACAATTAGGTAAACACAATAATTTGTGTTGTCCATTTTAGAGTTTTTGTATCTAGTCCTGCTGCACAGTCTGTATCCCTTCAGCTCCAATTACCCATTATCTTACCATGTTTCTAACTCCTGCTGGACTCTGTTACCAATGACATATTCCAAGTTTATTCTCGAATGTCAGTTCACATCAGTGGGACCATACAGCATTTGTCCTTTAGTTTTTGGCTAGACTCACTCAGCATAATGTTCCCTAGGTCCATCCATGTTATTACATGCTTCATAAGTTTATCCTGTCTTAAAGCTGCATAATATTCCATCGTATGTATATACCACAGTTTGTTAAGCCACTCGTCTGTTGATGGACATTTTGGCTTTTTTCATCTCTTTGCAATTGTAAATAATGCTGCTATAAACATTGGTGTGCAAATGTCCATTTATGTCTTTGCCTTTAAGTCCTTTGAGTAGATTCCCAGCAATGGTATTGCTGGGTCGTATGGCAATTCTATATTCAGCTTTTTGAGGAACCGCCAAACTGCTTTCCACAGTTGTTGCACCATTTGACATTCCCACCAACAGTGGATAAGTGTGTCTCTTTCTCCGCATCCTCTCCAGCACTTGTCATTTTCTGTTTTGTTGATAGTGGCCATTCTGGTAGGTGTGAGATGATATCTCATTGTGGTTTTGATTTGCATTTCTCTAATGGCCAGGGACATTGAGGATCTCTTCATGTGCCTTTTGGCCATTTGTATTTCCTCTTCTGAGAGGTGTCTGTTCAAGTCTCTTTCCCATTTTGTAATTGGGTGGCTGTCTTTTTGTTGTTGAATTGAACAATCTCTACAAATTCTGGATACAAGACCTTTATCTGATATGTCATTTCCAAATATTGTCTCCCATTGTGTAGGCTGTCTTTCTACTTTCTTGATGAAGTTCTTTGATGCACAAAAGCGTTTAATTTTGAGGAACTCCCATTTATTTATTTTCTTCTTCAGTGCTCTTGCTTTAGGTTTAAGGTCCATAAAACCACTTTCATTTGTAAGTTTCATAAGATATCTCCCAACATTTTCCTCCAACTGTTTTATGCTCTTAGACCTAATGTTTAGATCTTTAATCCATTTTGAGTTAACTTTTGTATAGTGTGTGAGATACGTGTCCTCTTTCATTCTTTTGCATATGGATATCCAGTTCTCTAGGCACCATTTATTGAAGAGACTGTTCTGTCCCAGGTGAGTTGGCTTGACTGCCTTATCAAAGATCAAATGTCCATAGATGAGAGGGTCTATATCTGAGCACTGTATTCGATTCCATTGGTCGATATATCTATCTTTATGCCAATACCATGTTGTTTTGACCACTGTGGCTTCATAATATGCCTTAAAGTCAGGCAGTGCGAGACCTCCAGCTTCGTTTTTTTTCTTCAAGATGTTTTTAGCAATTCGGGGCACCCTACCCTTCCAGATAAATATGCTTATTGGTTTTTCTATTTCTGAAAAATAAGTTGTTGGGATTTTGATTGGTATTGCATTGAATCTGTAAATCAATTTAGGTAGGATTGACATCTTAACTATATTTAGTCTTCCAATCCATGAACACGGTATGCCCTTCCATCTATTTAGGTCTTCTGTGATTTCTTTTAACAGTTTTTTGTAGTTTTCTTTGTATAGGTTTTTTGTCTCTTTAGTTAAATTTATTCCTAGGTATTTTATTCTTTTAGTTGCAATTGTAAATGGGATTCGTTTCTTGATTTCCCCCTCAGCTTGTTCATTACTAGTGTATAGAAATGCTGCAGATTTTTGAATGTTGATCTGGTAACCTGCTACTTTGCTGTACTCATTCATTAGCTCTAGTAGTTTTGTTGTGGATTTTTCCGGGTTTTCGACGTATAGTATCATATCGTCTGCAAACAGTGATAGTTTTACTTCTTCCTTTCCAATTTTGATGCCTTGTATTTCTTTTTCTTGTCTAATTGCTCTGGCTAGAACCTCCAACACAATGTTGAATAATAGTGGTGATAGTGGACATCCTTGTCTTGTTCCTGATCTTAGGGGGAAAGTTTTCAATTTTTCCCCATTGAGGATGATATTAGCTGTGGGTTTTTCATATATTCCCTCCATCATTTTAAGGAAGTTCCGTTGTATTCCTATCTTTTAAAGCGTTTTCAACAGGAAAGGATGTTGAATCTTGTCAAATGCCTTCTCTGCATCAATTGAGATGATCATGTGATTTTTCTGCTTTGATTTGTTGATATGGTGTATTACATTAATTGATTTTCTTATGTTGAACCATCCTTGCATACCTGGGATGAATCCTACTTGGTCATGATATATAATTCTTTTCATGTGTTGTTGGATACGATTTGCTAGAATTGTATTGAGGATTTTTGCACCTATATTCATTAGAGAGATTGGTCTATAGTTCTCTTTTTTTGTAATATCTTTGCCTGGTTTTGGTATGAGGGTGATGTTGGCTAAATAGAATGAATTATGTAGTTTTCCCTCCACTTCAATTTTTTTTAAGAGTTTGAGGAGAGTTGGTATTAATTCTTTCTGGAATGTTTGGTAGAATTCACATGTGAAGCCGTCTGGTCCTGGACTTTTCTTTTTAGGAAGCTTTTGGATGACTAATTCAATTTCTTTACTTGTGATTGGTTTGTTGAGGTCATCTATTTCTTCTTGAGTCAAAGTTGGTTGTTCATGTCTTTCCAGGAATCCATCCATTTCATCTAAATTGTTGTATTTATTAGCGTAAAGTTGTTCATAGTATCCTGTTATTACCTCCTTTATTTCTGTGAGTTCAGTAGTTATGTCTCCTCTTCCATTTCCGATCTTATTTATTTGCATCCTCTCTCTTCTTCTTTTTGTTAATCTTGCTAACTGCCCATCAATCTCATTGATTTTCTCATAGAACCAACCTCTGGTCTTATTGATTTTCTCTATTGTTTTCATGTTTTCAATTTCATTTATTTCTGCTCTAATCTTTGGTATTTCTTTCCTTTTGCTTGCTTTGGGATTAGTTTGCTGTTCTTTCTCCAGTTCTTCCAAGTGGACAGTTATTTCCTGCACTTTTGCCTTTTCTTCTTTTCTGATATAGGCATTTAGGGCAATAAATTTCCCTCTTAGCACTGCCTTTGCTGCATCCCATAAGTTTTGATATGTTGTGTTTTCATTTTCATTTGCCTCGAGGTATTTACTAATTTCTCTTGCAATTTCTTCTTTGACCCACTCGTTGTTTAAGAGTGTGTTGTTGAACCTCCACATATTTGTGGATTTTCTGGCACTCTGCCTATTATTGATTTCCAACTTCATTCCTTTATGATCCGAGAAAGTGTTGTGTATGATTTCAATCTTTTTAAATTTGTTAAGACTTGCTTTGTGACCCAGCATATGGTCTATATTTGAGAATGATCCCTGAGCACTTGAGAAAAAGGTGTATCCTGCTGTTGTGGGATGTTATGTCCTATAAATGTCTGTTAAGTCTAGCTCATTTATAGTAATATTCAGATTCTCTATTTCTTTTTTGATCCTCTGTCTATATGTTCTGTCCATTGATGAGAGTGGTGAATTGAAGTTTCCAACTATTATGGTATATGTGTCTATTTCCCTTTTCAGTGTTTGCAGTGTATTCCTTACGTATTTTGGGGCATTCTGGTTCGGTGTGTAAATATTTATGATTGTTATGTCTTCTTGTTTAATTGTTCCTTTTATTAGTAGATAGTGTCCTTCTTTGTCTCTTTTAACTGTTTTACATTTGAAGTCTAATTTATTGGATATTAGTATAGCCACTCCTGCTATTTTCTGGTTGTTATTTGCATGAAATATCTTTTCCCAACCTTTCACTTTCAACCTATGTTTATCTTGGGGTGTAAGATGTGTTTCCTGTAGACAGCATATAGAAGGATCCTGTTTTTTAATCCATTCTGCCAGTCTATGTCTTTTGATTGGGGAATTTAGTCCATTAACATTTAGTGTTATTACTGTTTGGATAATATTTTCCTCTACCATTTTGCCTTTTGTATTATATATATCATATCTAACTTTCCTTCTTTCTACACTCTTCTCCATACCTCTCTCTTCTGTCTTTTCATATCTGACTCTAGTGCTCCCTTTAGTATTTCTTGCAGAGCTGGTCTCTTGGACACAAATTCTCTCAGTGACTTTTGTCTGAGAATGTTTTAATTTCTTCCTCATTTTTGAAGGACAATTTTGCTGGATATAGAAGTCTTGGTTGGCAGTTTTTCTCTTTTAGTAAATTAAATATATCATCCCACTGTCTTCTAGCTTCCATGGTTTCTGCTGAGAAATCTACACACAGTCTTATTGGGTTTCCCTTGTATGTGATGGATTGTTTTTCTCTTGCTGCTTTCAAGATCCTCTCTTTCTCTTTGACCTCTGACATTCTAACTAGTAAGTGTCTTGGAGAATGCCTATTTGGGTCTATTCTCTTTGGGGTGCGCTGCACTTCTTGGATCTGTAAATTTACGTCTTTCATAAGAGTTGGGAAATTTTCAGTGATAATTTCTTCCATTAGTTTTTCTCCTCCTTTTCCCTTCTCTTCTCCTTCTGGGACACCCACAACACGTATATTTATGCGGCTCATATTGTCCTTGAGTTCCCTGATACCCTGTTCAAATTTTTCCATTCTCTTTCTGATAGTTTCTGTTTCTTTTTGGAATTCAGATGTTCCGTCCTCCAAATTTCTAATTCTATCTTCTGTCTCTTAAATCTATCATTGTAGGTATCCATTGTTTTTTCCATCTTTTCTACTTTATACTTCACTTCCATAAGTTCTGTGATTTGTTTTTTCAGTTTTTCTATTTCTTCTTTTTGTTCAGCCCATGTCTTCTTCATGTCCTCCCTCAATTTATCGATTTCATTTTTGAAGAGGTTTTCCATTTCTGTTCGTATATTCAACATTAGTTTTCTCAGCTCCTGTATCTCACTTGAACTATTGGTTTGTTCCTTTGACTGGGTGATATTTTCAATTTTTTTAGCATAATCTGTTATCTCCTGCTGGTGTCTGGGCACTTAGTCAGATTTCCCTCGGTGCTGGACCCAACATTTTGGAAGATTTTTCTGTGAAATCTTGGGATCTGTTTACTTATTCTGCCCAGTTGTTGGTGCTCATGGCACACATTTGTCTGCGGGTCCCACCAGTAAAAGGTGCTGTGGGTCCTTTAACTTTGGAAAACTCTTGCTATCGGGGAGGTTCGCCAGTCGAAGTGGCTTGGAAGAGTGTCAGCTGGCCCAGGGTCCGTACATGGGGAGGCTCGCCGGCCGCTGCAGCCCAGGAGAGTGCCCGTCCAAATTTCCTAGTCAACCCGTGTTGCCAAGTGTGGCAGGAGGGCGCCAGCCACCATGGCCCACCCAGGATAGTGCACCGTTCCCAGGGAGTCACGTGTTTGGAAGGGCCCCCCACCCCCCATCTCCGTTCTCCGCGGCCTGGGCATTTCCGATTCAATTCTCTCAGTTGGTCCGGGGTGCCGTGCGTGGTGTGGGTGCCAGCCACCACCACTTGAGGGGACTGCCTGTCTGATTCTCCCAGCTGGCCCGGGAAGGGGGAAGGGAGGAACTCCAGCCGCTTGCCGCCCCTCCCGGTGAAGCCCGCGCCCCTCGGCGATCTCACTGAAGCAGGTTCTCTCAGCCAGTCAGCCATTGCAGGATGGGGTACGCTGTCTTTTTTTATCTCTGTTGTGGCTCTGGGAGCTGTTCTGTATCATTTCTACTCCCCTAGTAGCTGTTCTGGAGGAGGAACTAAGATCCGCGTGTCTTACTAAGCCGCCATCTTCTCCAGAAGTCCTATCTGAAACTTTTAAACAGCTCAATAAACAGATTGGAAATATTCTGCATTATTAAACAATTCTGATATGTTATGTGCTATTTGCATATCTCTGCAAATTTTTTGTGCTTAAATGGAAAAATAATACATGGAATGATGAATTCTAATTTCATATAACATAATTTCCATTTGTAACAAATTGCTAGATTGCTAAAACTTTTAATTAAAATCCAGATAGGAATATTTTAAGTCAACTTTAAATTATTTCCATCCCTTGATATTTCTTTATTGTAACAATTATTTTCACATTAAGCTAAATAATAAGTCTACTCATTAGCAAATGTATAGAAATAAAAAATGAAGAGGATGAAATTATTATAAATTAAACCATCAAGTCAACTAAAACCAGTCTTATTTCTTACTGCATCATATGTACATATATGTTACTATCCTGAATTGAATATCATTTAGTAATTGTCATTTTTATATACCAGTTGGATGTATTGAAAAAATTTATGTACTACCTGGATTTAATGGCTTCCTGGCCTGGTCCTATGTAACTCCATGAATTTAAAATGATTCCTTGCTATAGGCATTAAGTTTGCTTTCAGAATTTTAGTAACTTAAATAAGTATGCACAGTTGATTTTATAACATTCATCTTTGTATAAATATCATATTTTCTGAAAATAAATTCAGGGGTGGAATATCTACATCTTTGGACATATATTTTGACAAGATATTTAAACATTTATGAAATAAACAACTCCAAATAATATGCCAATTTATAATTTTAGAGATAGTTTATTAGGTTTATTTTAATATTAGGTTTTAACACTATCAGGTTTATTTTGATATTATTATAAGTACATATATAAAACTTTTTGTTAAATGTCTGCTTATATACTTTAATATTCATGGGAAATCATTTTTTTCTTATACATTTGCCTTAGTTATTCATATATGCAAGAAATCAATAAATGCCTTGTGTCATAAATGTTGCATTGTAATCAATTTAGGGATTTTTGTGAGGTACACTTTAATATTATGATACAAGATCATTGAAATAGTTTTCTTCATTGTTGAGCCTCTTTATATATCTCATATAAATATACACATTTACACACATGTTTATTCTAATCATTTCAAAATTTCATTTTCACTTTTATGAAATTATTCCATCTCACTTTTTAATTTTTATTGTAATAAAAATATTTCCATCAAAGGATAAAAATAATCCCAAAGACATTTTGAAAGTATTTCATAATTTTGTCACTAATTAGATATTTTTTAAGTGTGCCATTTTTAAAAATCCTTATATGTGAATTTGTTTATGATAATTGGGTGAGCATTTAGTGTGTATTTCCCTGATTTCTAATGAAGTTAAGTGGTTTTCTGTGCTTTTATTGACCCTTTGGAATTATGATAAGTGATGCATCATCAAATATATTGTCCCTTTTTCCATTGATTTTTCTGTCTTCTTTATTTATGATAGAGCAACTTATATTTTCTTGATATGTGGCATTGATGGTTTATGTGTGGTAAATATTACCTCTCACTTTCTGGATTGCCATTTCATTCCTTAAATTTTTCCTCTCCAGTGAATATCATTTTTGAGGGTCATTTGGTTCAATTCAACTATCTTTTCCTTTATTGATTATGAATTTTATGTATTATTTTTGAAAAATTTTTCTTTATTGTTTTGCTTTTCCAAGACATACTCAGAGTCATCTACAATTGATTTTATACAGCATATGAAATAGGCATTATGTTTTGGTTTTTCTATATAGATATGCAAATGAGACAGCAAGGTATATTGAAAACACCCCATATTACCCCCGCAACCATTTTGTTTCAGGGCCAAATTTGTTGCAGCTCAAATAAATAAATACATATACTTTTGGAACTTCTTTTGCTCTCTCAATTCTGGCCCTTTGCTCCTTTCCATACTGTCAATATTTTTATAGTAACTTTTGTTTTCTGGTAGATTCAACTTTACCATTTTATCTTATCAATAATGTTTTGTTGAATTTATTCTGAAGACATTTGGTTGTAATGTTTTCCTTGTGAGAATCTTAATGATTCTGAATTTAAATTGCAATTTAAATCTTAAATTCAGTTTCCTAATTCTTCTTGTATCAGATTTTGTAATGTTTTTACTTAAACTGCATTCATTCCAACTAGATTTCCAAATTTATGACATAATTTTTAAAATATGACATTATTTACACTTGAAAAAGTTTATCTTTTAATTTCTGATGTTGACATTTACACCTCAAATTTTCTGGAACAATCTATACATAAACCTGCTATGTTTATTGCTTTTTAAAAATTATCTGTGTTTCCATTCACCCTTCGTTTTTATACTGTTCCATTCATTTGATATTTTTTCCTATTCTATTCATTTGATATTTTTCTTTCTTTTTATCTCCTTTAAGTTTAATTGTCTCTCAATTTTGGAAAATCCTGTGATGGATGTTTAGTACCTTGATTTCTAGCTTTACTTTTTTATTTCCATCTCGTGCCTTACAGGCTATAAATTGGCCTTTGATGCTTTATTTTTTGTTGCTACCAACATATTTTCAGGTATAGTTTTTTTAAAAACTGAATTCCAAAATATGTTCTAAATTCATTATGTCCTTTATAAACTATGTGGCATTTATGATTATATATTTTAATTTCCAAGTATGTGGGAAATTTCACTTTGTTCATTTGTTCATTTCCATTTAATCACATTGTGAAGAGAATTTAAGCTTGCTTTTTTATGTCATTTTGATATTAATAATTATTTGAAGATTCACATACTGCTCATTAAAGAAATCCGTTGTTGCTTGAAAAACAAGTGGCTTTTTCAAATCCTCTATATAATCTTAGGTTTTTCTCTGATTAATATGTTAATTGCTGAGATAAGCTTAAAGTGAAACCTGAAAAAAGTACCATGCAAAAAATAGCCAAAAGAAAGCTATTCTACTCTAGTTAATATCAACAGAAATATATTATGGCAAAAATATTAGTAATGATGAGAAATATTTTTAAATTATCTATTTCACCAGTAAGAGTATAGCAGTTCTAAATTTATAAGTATTTAATTAAATTCAAAATGTAAAGAATATAATTTGGTAGAATTAAAAAGGGTAACCCAAAAATACAGAATCAGTTTATGATAATTTTACTTTTTCAATAGAGGGAATTGAAGAAACATGACAAATGGAAGTTACTTCTCTTCCAAGATGCTGAGTGTGTTTGCTCCTCTGGCACTTGGTAAGCACGTGAGATGCATAATTGTCTTCCTTTCTAGTGAGTTCTCCCGGCACCCTTGTGGAAGACTCCTGGTGAGCTCCACTGCTGCTCTGAAACCTCCTTAAGTGTCCAATGGCATCTGATATAGCAGCTTTCTGTTTACCAGGCTCAGTCTGCAGCATCTTGGGGAACTTTGACTGCCATTCAATGGATTAAAGCCACAACCTCTGTAAGAAAGTCTGAATCTCAGCCCACATCAACTGACAACAAGCAGTATCATAATTGCTCTTAAAGGAAAAGCCAGATAATCTGGAGAAACATTTCCAGCTAGGCTCAGAGCCACTGCATTCCACCACTTGCTTGTCGCCTTGTAGGCACTGGCACAAAATATGCATAGCACAGTTATCAGCACAAGATGTCAGGTGCTGGCTACTGGAGACAAAGTTAATGCTCCAAAAGGTGGGATTGTGACTTTCTAGGGTGGTGCAACATACCTTGTCATCTTCTTCATCCTGGTGCAGGTTCACTGTGTCATTTCAGCTGGTAAAAGCCTAAAATTCCTGGTTTGGGTTCCAGACCACATGCTGGACATTCTAAGTATGGGAGTTGAGGACACTCACATGTTCATACTCATTCTCTTCATCAAATTCCCTGAGAGACATTCTTATCTTGGTTGCAGTTTGCTAGGTATTTGCCAGATGGGGCCCATGCCACTGCTTTGACCTCATTTCCTTCACCTTCCAAAGTGTATCCTTTTTCACTTCCAAATACAAGCAACAGCTTCAAAGCTGGTAGAAGCCATCTGATTCTCAAAGGGAGATTAAGCCTCCATTCACACAGTTCTCTGGTTACCCTCAAGAAGACAGACTTGCAGATCCATCTGCCACCCTCATGACCCCAGTGGTTGAGTGTATGGTCACCCATAGGTGAAGCCAGTAGGATCCTTGTTGGGTTCCAGGCCAGGAACCAGCAATGAGAGTCCACCTAGGCTGGGATATGGCTCAGCAGCACTAGAAAGTTCATCATGGAAACCCAGCACAGGGTGAGGGGTTTGGCAGCCACATACCAAGCCAGCTGTGGATCCCACATTCCAGTCCCAGAAATGCATATTGAAGTCACCTGTGTTAGTCAGACTGGTCTGATTCCCAGGTCTAAATTTTTAACATGTAATGATTTATTTGTAATCACTTCTGCCAATTTCCACCTTTTCATTGGCAAAGTTATTCACTTTGCATTTAAATTCATTCCCAATAAGATAGAATGACCATTTCATTATTTGGTTTCTATATGTCATATGTACTTTTGATCCTTGTTTTCTCCATTTTCCTTTTCTTTGTTTAATTCATTTTGCTTTAATACTTCCTTTTGCTCTTCTCATTTTCTTTACTGATTTCATATTTTCTTAATGGTTGACCTGGGGATTATAATTTATATTTAAATAAATAGAAAAGTTTGGGTTAATATCAAAATAGTTTTAGTAGTGTACAAATACTCTGTTTTTATACATGCCTTGTTTCCTTTAGGTTATTGTCACAAATTGAATCTTTATACTTAATGTTCTGTGTAAGATAAATAAATACGGTTTTATGCTTTTACCTTAAGTTAATAGGGTTAAGAGAGGAGTTGCAAACAATCCCAGGCTGCAAATAACCTCCTGTCCCCCATTGTGTCACACTGCAAGTATTGGAAACAAGTTACGGTGTGTGAGGATTTCTGGAAAGATGGATGAAAAAGATAGATCAAGTTCAGACCTGCTCCAAGGAAAAGGTAGAGAAGGGATGGGAGGACAACTGATACAGCAATTCAAGAGTGTAGCTGACCTGGGAGATATTCTGCACCACATATGGCGGCCCTGGTTGCAGAGACTGAGAAACTGAGAATCAGAATACTGGAGCATAACATGGAAGTACTGAGCCCACAGAACTACATGGATGGGGAAATGGGGACTAGGTAGTAAGCCAAGCTGTGTTCCTTGAATGTGCTACCCACATTAGCACAGCTCCACGACCCATGAATCACCCCATGGCCCCTGAATCACTCCACACTCCATGCACCTGAATGCTGTCACCTGCACCCACCCCCATACTCCAAGCACCTCTGCCCCACTAACTCACAGTGTGTGTAACCACCACACACCCCCACCTCAAGAGCAGCCCAACCCACCTTTCTGGCATGTCTCCTGAGCCCTACCTCCTTCTCCATGCTCCCTGCAGGTTGTCAGCAGTGCATAAATGCCATGGACACATACCTCCAAACCCAGGCTACAACCAGCCCCCTACTCCCCACAGTATCACAGTGCCTCATCCAAAACCCTCTGAGCTCCACATGTCAGTTTGTGGCACTCCTAGATCTGCACCTATGCTCAGCCCCAGTTTTGGTCCTCAGCTCTGGGAATATCAGTTTACGGTATGCATAAACCTGTGAATGTGCATGGCCACAATCATGACCTTCATGTCTGGGAACATCAGTTTATGTCATTCCTAGGCCTGCACATATGCGAGGCCCTTAGTCACATGTCCCAGCTCTGAGAAAGTACAGACCTGAACAGTTAGGTCACATCTGACCCCAGATAATGGAGGCATAATGACAAACCAGTGCCACAGCTCTGTGCATTTGCACAAAGGGCGCCACATCTATACTTATGCACAAGTTACATTCCCAGACCTGTGCACTCACACAGCTGCATCTTCTCTGGTCACTAGTCAGCCATATTCACAAGCACCAGTAAAGCATTCCAAACTTGCAGCTACACCCATACTGCAGCAAATCACCACACGGTTGTACCCAACCCTGTAACATGATTCCTGCTCCACATTCACCTCACAAACACAAGACTTTAAACTATTGAAGGAAATAAACTCCCAAAGTAAATCTATCAATATATTTACATGCAATGAAAACAAGAGATCACTAAGCATATCAAAATGCAGATATAGCACAGCCTAATGACCAAAATAAAGCATCAGAGGAAACAAAGGCATTGGAACAACTAATCAAAGATATTCATACACCTCTACTTAATAAAATACATGGGATAACTAGTGGCACAAAGGAGGTCAAGAAGAAATAAGAGATCATAAAGAAGAATTTGAAAGAATAAATAGAAAAATAACAGCTATTACAGAGATTAAAGACTATGTTGACCAAATAAAAAACATACTGGAGGCACATAACAGAAGATTTGAAGAGACAGAAGAAAGAACAAGTGATATAGAGGACAGGATAACAGATTTCAAACACCGAAAACAGCTAATGGCAAAGATGATGGAGATATTTGCATTGGATCTCAGGGAAATGACAGACAAAAGAAAATACATGAATATAAGAACCATTGGTTTCCCAGAAGGAGAAGAAAGGAATAAAGGGCCAGGAAGAGTAGTTGAGGATGTAATGGGAGAAAACTATCCAAACCTTATAAAGGACATAAATATACAAGTCAAAGAAGCCCAATGTACTCCAAACAGAATAAATCCAAATAGGCCTTCACTGAAGACACATACTAATCAGTCTGTTAAATGTTGAGGAGAAGCAGAAAATTCTGAAAGCAGCAAGACAAAAACAATCTACTACATACAAGGGAAACCACATTCAGACTGAGTTCAGATTACTCAACTGCCACCATGGAGGTGAGAAGGCATTTAAGATCCTAAAAGAGGCAGACTTCCAACCAAGAATTCTGTACCTAGAAAAATTGCCCTTCAAGACTGAGGGAGAGATTAAAATTTTCACAGAAAAACAAATCTTGAAATAATTTGTCAACAGGAGACCAGTTTTACAAGAAATAATAAATAGAGTTTTGTTAAATGAATGAAAAAGGCAGGAGAATGAGGTCTGGAGGAGAGCACACCTGAAAGGATAAAAAGAGAAGGAGGAAAAAGAATTTATATTTCTGAAAAATAAAATCATAAAGATAAGATGGTGGACCCAAGAAATGTCTTTTCAGTAATAACTTTGAATGTTGACAGACTAAACTTATCAATTAAAAGATACAAATTGGTAGAATGGTTTAAGAAATATAATCTAGCTATATGCTGCTCACAAGAGGCTAATTTTAGACAAATTGATACAAATAGATTGAAAGTGAAAGGGTGGAAAACTATTTTCCATGCAAATTGTAAACAAAAGGTAGCAGGAGTAGCTATACTAATATTGGACAAAATAGATTTTAAATGTAAAGACATTGTACAAGACAAATAAGGACACTATACATTAATTAAAGGCACAGTGCACCAAGAAGATATTAGAATCATAAAATTATATGCTCCCAATCAAACAGCTCCAAAGTACATGAGACAGACATCGGCAAAAACGAAGGGAGTGATAGATGTTTCAACAATAATGGCAGAAGATTTCAAAACACCACTCTCCTATATTAATAGAACAACCAAACACAAGATCAACAAGGAAACAGAGAAGTTGGACAACTTGATAAATGAATTAGACCTAACAGATATATATAGGTCATTGCACCCCAAAACCAAAGGATATATTCTTCTCTGGTACTCAGGGATCATTCTCCATGTTTGATCCTATGCTAGGCACAATGCAGGTCTTCATAAATTTTAAAACATTGAAATTATTCAAAGTTTCTCTGATCACAAAGGAATGAAACTCACTCTCAAAAATCATCAAAGAACAGGAACATTCACAAATATATGGAGAATAAATAATACCCTTTTAAACAAGTGGATCAAAGAAGAAATTGCTAGAGAAATCAATAGCTCTCTGGAGAGGAATGAAAATGAAAGCAGAACTTATCAGAACTTATAGGAGCAAAGGCTCTGCTAAAAGGGAAATTTCTTGCCCTTAATGCATATATTTAAAAAAATGACAGAGCAAAATGTAAGGACTTAACTCTCACCTGGAGGAACTTGAGAAAGAACAGTAAACTAACCCAATAGTAAAAAGAAGACAAGGAACAGAGATTAAAGCAGAGGTAAATGCATGGAGAACAAAAGAACAATAGAAAGACTCAATTGGTTCTGTGAGAATATGAATAAAATTGATGGGCCACAAGCAAGACTGACACAGAAAAAAAGAGAAAATGCAAATTAAAAAAATCAGAAATGAGAAAGAATGTGTTACCATAGACCATGAAGAAATAGAAGAAATCATAAGGGGATACTATGAACAACTATAGGGCAATGACTAGACAACTTAGATGCAATGGACAAATTCCTGGAAACACAAACAAGCTGCACTGACTCAGGAAGAAACAGAAGATCCCAACAAAGCAATCACAAGTAAATAGATACAAAAATCATCAAAAATCTCCCTAACATGAAAAGCTGTGGGTCAGATGGTTTCACAGAGGAATTTTATTGAACATTCCAAAGAGAATGAACACAAACTACTCAAACTTTTCCAAAAAACTGAGGAAAAAGAAACTCAATGTAACTCATTTTATGAAGCTAATATAATGTTAATATCAAAACTGGGTAAAGATGCTATAAGAAAACTATGGGCCAGTCTTCTGAATGAACATAACTGCAAAAATTCCCAGCAAAGTATTAGCAAATTAAATCCAACAACACATTACAAGAAGTAGACACCATGACCAAGTGTGGTTTATACCAGAAATACAAGGAAGGTTCAACACAAGAAAGTCAAGTAATGTAATACAACACATTAACAAATCAAAATGGAAAAATCACATGATTATCTCAATTGATGCTGAAAAAACATTTGACAAAATTCAACATCCTTTTCTGATAAAAATACTGTAAAAGATGGAATCAAAGGTAGATACCTCAACATGATAAAGGAAATATATGACAAACTGAAAGCCGGCATCATACTCACAGGAAAGAGATGGAAATTTTTCCCCTCTAAGATCAGGAATGAGAAAAGGATACACACTGTCATCACTATTATTCAACATTGTGCTAGAAGTTTTAGATAGAAGAATCAGGCCAGGCAAAGAAACAAAAATTAGAAAGAAAGATGTAGGTTATTTGTAGATGACATGATACTATACTTGGAAGACCCTGAGAAATCAACAGTAAAATTACTCAAGCTAATAAACAAATTCAACATATGTGGTATGTGGCAATATATAATATTAATGTACAAATATCAGTAATGTTTATATGCCCAAGCAATGATGTAACAGTAGTCAGTTAAGAAAAAAACTCCATTCAAACTAGCAACTAAAAGAATCAAGTACTTAGGAATGAACTTAACTAAGGACTTAAAGGACTTGTAGACAGAAAACTACATAAGATTTCTAAAGGAAATCAAAGATCTAAATAGGTGGAAAGACATTCCCTGTTCATGGTTAGGAAGGCTAAATATAGTTAAGATGTCAATTCTCCCCAAATTGATTTACCAATTCAACACAGAACCAAAAAATCTGTAACAACCTACTTTGAAGACTTGGAAAACCTAGCTACCAAATTCATCTGAAGGGAAGGAGACCTCAAATTGCTAAAAATCATCTTAAAAAAGAAGAACAAAGTGGAAGGATGAGCGCATTCTGACTTTAAATCCTGTTATAAAGCCACAATGGATGAAGCAGCATGGTACTGGCACAAAGAAAGAAACATTGATCAATGGCATCAAGGATGCAGAAATAGAACAAGTCTATGGTCAACTGATATTTAAGAAGTCTGTAAATCCTCTGAACTGGGACAAAATAATCTTTTCAATGATTGAGCATGGAAGAACTGGATATCAATAGTCAAAAGAATGAAAGAGGACCCCTATCTTACACCCTATACAAAAATTAACTCAAAGTGGATAAAAAACCTAAACATAAGAACTAGCTCCATAAAGCTTATAGAAGAAAATGTAGGGAAATATCTTAAAGATCTAGTAATAGGAAGCAGTTTCTGAAACTTTACAATCAAAGCACAAGCAACAAAAGAAAATACAGATAAATGGGAACCCCTCTAAATCAAATACTTCTGCACTTCAAAAGACTTTGTTCAAAAGGTGAAGAGGCACTCAACTCAATGGGAGAAAATATTTGGAAATCACATATTAGACAAAGGTTTGATATCCTGTATATACAAAGAAATCATACAACCCAACAACAGAAGAACAAACAACCCAATTATAAAATGGGCTAAGGATATGAATAGGTATCTCTCAGAAGATGAAATAAGATGGCCCAAAAGCACATGCAGAGATGTTCATTTTCACTGGCAATAAGGGAAGTGCAGATCAAGCCTACAAAGACATACTACCTCAGACCCATAAGAATGTTTGTGATTAAACAAACAGGAAACTATAAATTCTGTAGAGGTTGTGGAGAAATTGGAACACTTATGCACTGCTGGTGGGAAGGTATAATGTTGCAGCCAGTATGGAAGACTGTTAAGCAGTTCCTTAGGAAACTAAATATTGAGTTGCCCTATTACCCAGCAATAGCACTACTTGATATATACCCAGAAAAACTGAAAGCAATGACACAAACTGACATTTGCATACCAATGTTCACAGCAGCGTTATTCACAATCACCAAAAATGGAAACAATCCTAATGCCCATTGACAGATGAGTGGATTAACACAATGTGGTATAAACATATGATGGAATATTATATGGCAGTGAAATCACATCCTGAAACACATGACAGGATGGATGAGCCTTGAGGACACAATGCTGAAGGAAATAAGCTAGACACAAAAGAACAGATACTGTATGATTCCACGGTTATGACCATACCATAGTAAAGGTAAAATGAGAGGCTTATACTACAGAATACAGGGAATGTAGAGATACATGGAAGGTAGGGATAGGTGAATGGTTTGCCAATGAGATTGAACTTCAATGTTAAGGCAATAGACAGAAGGGAAGGTCATTCTCCAGTGGGTTTATAAGTATATTACCCGAGTGAAGATGAACAAGATTGAACAGGATTGTATAGACTTATGTGTCCCACTGATTAACACTAGAAATATAAATTGGTTCTTTCAAGAACTACCTCAAAAATATGATTCATGAACAAAAAGTGCTTAAATCTGGTACAGGTGGAAAGTGCTATTTCATCCTCTTCTCTATCTTTAAAAGGAAATCATCAGCACTACCAAAGCAAGAGTAGAGATAAACAATAGGGGTGAGACAAGAGCTAAGAGGAGGTTTAGATTTACCATTTGGTGAGGATGTGTTTATTGATTTTATTTCTCTTGGGAACAGTAAAATTATATAAAATTGAGAGTGTTGATGAACTGTGGACTTTAGGTACTATACATGTTCTCTGATGAATGCAGGTGGCTGCAAGATGCAGATTGAGAAGTAGATTGATGAATGATGGAGTATACTTATGAATGAATGTTTTGCTGCTACAAAAAAGAAACAAAGTCAAGAATCAAGCAAGGATGTTAATGAACATGTGGGGCATTTTGTGAGACAAAATAAGCCAGAAACAAAACAACAATGCTATGGTCTCCTCTAGAAAATGCTTATAAGGAAATAGGGACCTGTATTGTAAACTTTTATAGAAGACCCATTTAGTCTGGAGTGGAAATTATTATTTCTGAATTTTGAGAGGCCTTTTTTTTTATATTTTGAGAATATAAAACCTGATATTAATAGATAAGAATGAAGACAAACAGGCTGGTGTTAAAGTAATTCGGGACACAGGGGTAAGGAAGACAATGTCTATATGTTAGAATCATACATACTCTTTGAGACAAAAAAAAAATATTTAGACTGGAACCAAAATTTTCTATAGCACAGAATCTAACTGAACCTATCTCTATAGCTCACTTGAGCCATTGAAACACAGGGAGCCCAGAAAAAGAAAGAGGTCCTTTAATCCTGTATAGCCAAATGTAATGCCAGGATATGTCATAGAACATATTAAGCAGATAATAAAAAAGTATTGGCAAAGTCTCTTAATGGATGTGAGAAAAAATATGAACTATTAAACTTAACCACCAGGAAATCCCCTGATACTGTGTCAAATGTTATAGACACCCAAATCAGTGGGCCATGCCCTTGATCTTGAGGTTTAATCTTGTAAATCTTATGTCAGAAGCAAAGAAGCTTGGCTTACCTATAGGTGTGCCTAAGAGTTACTTCTGGACAAAATCTTTTTTGCTCATATGTGGCCTCAATATCTCTAAGCCCAACTCCGCAAGTGAAATCATTGCCTTTCCCCCTACATGGGACATGACATCCATGTGTGAAAGTCTCCTTGTTTATGTGGGGGGCAACTCCCAAGGATTAATACAGCCCTGACACTATGGGATCAACAATTACATCCTTACCTAAAGGGAAAAAAGAAGTGCAACTAATAAAATACTAGTGGCAGAGAGAATTCAAATTGAGTGAAGAGGACTACTCTGGAGGTTGCTTTTATGCAAGCTTCAGTTAGACATTGAATAACCTGCTAAATGCTATGAGGACCATTCCAGCCAATCCTAAAGAACACCTATGGCAATATATAAAGTTTCAAAATGGTTCCATGCGCTAGTGTAACTATCCAAAAACTTACAAACTCCATATGGGTCCCTAGACAAGATACATCCTGAATCCTAGAGGGCCCAGCCTCTCCAGAACATTTGAGAGTTCCATCTCCTTACCCCATATTAGTGAAAGACCCTTCCACCATGAAAACTTTAGAATGGCCATAGCCAAATCACCCCTAAAAAGAGGGATGGAAAGATCAAAGATAGTGGTGGTGATATACCAAGAAAATAGGATTTAACAAATGAATATGATGCTGAATCATTAAATTGACATAATTTAGTCTCCAGGATCTTAGATTAGCTAGAAATAAAAGCTTAAAATTGTGGAATTGTTACACATGTCAAACTCTGAAAAATGTTCTACAGCTAATTACGTTGCAGTGCTTTGGAATTGGTTGCTTGTTTTGTATGTATGTTATTTTTCAGAAAAAAGAAAAAAATTTGATTGTGGTGATAAAAGAATTTAAGCTTTCTAGCCTCCTATGTTATTGAACAGCTAGAAGGAAAAAATCTGAGAGGATTGTATGGTAGTACACGACAAACTCTGGGATCTGTCCTGTAACTACTTTTTGAAGAGTCCTTTGAAAACTATTGCTTTTTTATTTCTTTGATTTGCTGTTTCTTTGATTTCTTTTTTGTTTCTTTGATTTCTTTTGATGTTATATAACACAACAAAAGTTTTTAGAAAAGTAAAAAAATATGACATAGGCAGCTAGTACAATGAGCAACACCATGTATATGATGACATTTCTCTCATGTCCTCCAATATTCTCTCTGGCTTTGTCCTCTGCAAGTTTTATTATAATATGTCTTAGCATGGATCTACTCCAGATAATAGCTCTTGAAGTATATCAAGCTTCTTATATGTGTAGATGTATGTCTTTCATTAAATGGAAAGATGTTATTTTTTTCACATATTCTGTCTTCCTCTTTCTTGAATTCCTAATTCTTCTGGGAAATCCTTATGTGAATATTTGTAAGGTCAGTGCTCTTCCATAGGTCCCTTAAGCTCTCTTTTGGCTCATACATTCCTTATTCTTTTGCTCCTCAGAATGGATAATATCAATTGTTTGTTCAAGTTTTCTGATTTTCTTTTGTTTGTTTGACTTCCTTAATCTGATTTTTAAACTTTTTAGTGAAATATTAATTTCAGTCATAGTGCAACTGAGCACCCAAATTTCCGTATGGTTTCTTATTCTTTCCCTTTTTTGATATTTTCTGCTTGGTGATACACTTTTGATTTCCTTTATTTCATTGTCTATAGTTTCATGAGAACTATTAGAATATATCAAAGAGCTAAGTTATATCTTTTTCTAGTACAATATCTGTAATTTCTCATGGAAAGATTTTGTTAGTTTCCTTCTTATTCTTCCTTGGAGGGGGCCATATATTCTTGTTACTTTGCATATCATAATTATTTTTGAAAACTGGATATTTTGGATATTATAATATGATAACTAATGTAACCTGATTTTCTTCTTTCCCTTTATTTTTGTTGCATTTGGGTAGCTACTTATGTTACAGAGATTTCCATGTATGTTTGGATCTGAAATCAAAATGAAATAAAACAATTCAATCAATATACATATTCTCCAGTTATTTTATGAGCCAGTTTGTAGCCCTAGCCATGTATTTAGCCTCTTGTTTTCTTGGTTTACAAAGATATTTTCAAACCCTTGTCCTCCAATCTATCTCTTTCATCAGGCTTTCCCTTTTTTGTCTTTTGTTCTGTCTTTTGCTTTTCCTCTTAACCTTTAACTCAGGTGAATATGGGCAGTATTGCTTTTAATTGCCTTCAAAAGTCACCATCTGGAAGACACTATCTACCCTGAAGGGGGTCTAAGGGTGTATAAAAAAAGTATCAGTCACACTTGGAGCCAGCAGTTATATCATAATGCACAGCCAAATTATAACAAAAATGTAGCCTATATTTTCCAGTCTGCCACTAAGAAATCACATCAGGAACATAAGCCACTGACTCCAAAGCCTCTTCTAATATATGGAATGTGGGATCTGTGACCAGCAAGTAGAAATAATGCAATATGTTCTTAATGAAATTTTGTGACTTCATCACTAAGCACTTCTCTGGTTGTTCTATTTTTAAAGCAATTTTACTGAGATATATTCACATACTACACAATCCATCCAAAGTGTACAATCAACATTCTACAGTGTCATCACACAATTCTTTACTCATCACTACAATCTAGTTTACAAATATTTTATCACTACAACAAAACCGCAAAACAACCCCAAACTCTCCATACCCCTTTTCCCCCCTTATTGACCTTTAGTATTGATGATATTCATTATTGTTGATGAATATTAATATACTACTGCTAAGTATAGTCCACAGTTTGCAGGAGCTGCATTTTTCCATGAACCACTCTGTGATGTACTCCTTCTAACGACTGTACGTTTGTTCTAGTTCATGAAAGAACATTTTTATATTTGTACTGTTAATCAGTCATTTTCTATCAGAGTTCACGCTCTTACATAGACCTGTGTTTTATCCTTTAAATTTCCTTTTAGTGACATAAAACTCTAAATTTCCCTTGTCAACCACAATCACAACTCTAATTTAGCACTGTTAATTACACTCACCATAATACACCACTAACACTTCTTTCCATTGCCAAACATTTAAATTCACCCAGTTAAAACTTCTGAATATGTTAAGAATCCACTCCCCATTCTCTCCACTCATTCTAGCTCCCAGTTACCCATAATCAGACTTTAAATCTATAAGTTCACTTGTTATAGTTAGCTCATATTAGTGAGGTTATACAATATTTACCCATTTGTGCCTGATCTATTTCACTCAAAATAATGTCCTCAAGTTTTCATCCATGTTGTTTCATGCTTTAGGACTTCACTCTTTCTTACTGCTGAATAATCCGCCATATGTATATACCTTATTTTGTTTACCATTTACTGGTTGATGGAAACTTGGGTTGTTTCCATTTTCTTGAATTGTGAATATTGTAGCTATGAATAGTGGTGTACAAATGATTGTTCATGGCCCTTCTGTTATTCTACATATCAGTGGGATTGCTAGGTTATATGATAATTCTTTACTTAGCTTCCTGATGAACTACCACACTGTCTTCCATAATGCTTATACCATTTTACATACTGACCAACAGTAAATGTGTTCTTATTTCTCCATAATCTCTCTATCACTATGGCTTTTCTATTTGTTCAATAGCAGCTACACTAACAGATGAAACTTACATTTCACTGTGGCTTTGACTTTCATTTTCCCTCATAGCTAGTGATGTTGAGCCTCCTTTCAAATGCATTTTTGACATTTGTATTTACTATTTGGAAAAGTATCTATTCAAGTTCTTTCCTCATTCTTTAATTGGATTGTCTTTTGTTGTTGTTGTTGAGTGTAGTATTAATTTATATACTCCAGATAGTAAACCATTATCAGATATGTGGTTTCCAAATATTTTCTCCCATTGAGTCAGCTGACTTTTCATTTTGATGTGCAAAAGTATTCACTTTGGAGGAGGGGCTATTTATCTTTTCTTTTTTCATTTGGGCAGGCACTGAGAATCGAACCCATGTCTCTGGCATGGCAGGTGAGAACTCTGCTTACTGAGTCACTGTGGCCTCCCCCATCTTTTTTGATATAGGAAAAAAATAGTATATGCAAGTATATATATATACACAAGATTACAGATTACCAGGGGTGTGGGTGGAGATAATGCTTAATGGATGCAGTTTCTTTCATGAATCAGGTGCCCTCACTCTTTCTAAGCCCAAAATCTGCAAGTGAAACCATTGCCCTCTGCACTATGTGGGACATGACATCTGGGGGTGATGTTCTCTCTGGCGGCATGGGAGATGATTCACAGGGATGAGTCTGGCCCTGGCACCATGGAATCAACAATTTCATCCTCAACAAAAAGGGAAAAGAAGTGTCACTAACAAAATATCAGTGGCTGAGTGAGCTCAAATAGAGTCAAGAGGCTACTCTGGAATTCACTCTTATGCAAGCTTTTCCATAGATGAGAGGGTCTATATCTGAACACTCTATTCTATGCCATTGGTCAGTATATCTATCTTTTTGCCAGTACCATGCTGTTTTCACCACTGTAGCTTCATAATATGCCTTAAAATAAGATAGCATGAGACCTCTGACTTCATTTTTTTTTCTCAGGATACTTTTAGCTATTTGGGGCACCTGCCCTTCTGGATAGATTTGGTTATTGGTTTTTCTATTTCTGAAAAGTAAGTTTTAGGGATTTTAATTGGTATTGACTGAATCTGTAAATCAATTTAAGTAGAATTGACATCTTAACTATATTTAGTTTTCCAATCCGTGAACACAGTATGCCCTTTCATCTATTTAGGTCTTCTGTGATTTCTTTGAACAATTTCTTGTAGTTTTCTTTGCATAAGTCTTTTGTATCTTTATTTGAATTTATTCCTAAATCTTTTATTCATTTAGTTGCAATTATAAATAGAATTCTGTTCTTGATTTCCCCCTCAGATTTTTCATTACTAGTGTATAGAAACACTACAGATTTTTGAGTGTTGACCTTGTAACCTGTCACTTTGCTGTATTCATTTATTAGCTCTAGTAGTTTTGTTGTGTATTCATTAGAGAGATTGATCTTTAGTTTTCTTTTTTTGTAATCTTTGTCTGCCTTTGGTAAGAGGGTGATGTTTGCTTCATGGAATGAGTTAGGTAGCTTTCCCTTCTCTTCAATTTTTTTTAACTTTTTTTATTAATTAAAAAATTAACAAACAAAACATGAAGATATCATTCCATTCTACATATACAATCAGTAATTCTTATATCACATATTTGCATATTCATAATTTCTTAGAACATTTGCATCGATTTAGAAAAAGAAAAAGACAACAGAAAAAGAAATAAAATGATAACAGAGAAAAAAAGATTATACATACGATACCCCTTACCCGTCGCTTTCATTTACCACTAGCATTTCAAACTAAATTTATTTTAACATTTGTTCCCCCTATTATTTATTTTTATTCCATATGTTTTACTCTTCTGTTGATATAGTAGCTAAAAGGAGCATCAGACACAAGGTTTTCATATTCACAGAGTCTCATTGTGAAAGCTTTGTTCAATCATCATCAAGAAACATGGCTACTGGAACACAGCTCTACATTTTCAGGCAGTTCCCTCCAGCCTCTCTGCTACATCTTGAAGAACAAGGTGATATTTACTTAATGCCTAAGAATAACCTCCAGGATAACCTCTCAACTCTGTTTGGAATCTCTCAGCCATTGACACTTTGTCTCATTTCACTGTTCCACCTTTGGTCGAGAAGGTTCTCTAAATCCCTTGATGTTAATTCTCAGCTCATTCTAGGGTTTTTCTCAGTCCCTTGATGCTGAGTCTCAGCTCGTTCCAGAATCTCTGTCCCACGTTGCCAGGAAGGTCCACACCCTGGGAGTCATGTGCCACGCAGAGAGGGGGAGGGTGGTGAGACTGCTCATCATGTTGGCTGGAGAGAGAGGCCACATCTGAGCAACAAAAGAGGCTCTCTTGGGGGTGACTCTTAGGCCTAAATTTTAAGTAGACTTGACCTATCCTTTGTGGGGTTAAGTTTCATATGAACAAACCCCAAGACTGGGGGCTCAGCCTATAGCTTTAGTTGTCCACACTGCTTGTGAGAATATCAAGAATTCAACTTGGGGAAATTGAGTTTTCCCCCATTCTCACAATTCCCTGAAGGGGGCTTGCAAATACTTTTCCAGTCACTGATCAAATCACTCTGGGATTCATCAGGGCATCACTCTGGAAAACCAACAAAATCTCATGTCCTACCTGAGATTCCAAGTACTTATGACATTCAATCAAACTATCTACATGAGTTTTATTAGGAAATACTCTAGTCAAAATATAAATTTTGTAACAAATAAATATTTTTTCCTTTAGTCTCACACATAATGTGACATTTTAAAGTATTAATTATCATCTATTTTCAGTACCCTGCAATAATGACATTCCTTTGTTCTTCCCCATGCAAAAACATTTTTAAAATTTGTACATTGTACATTTCACTATTATTATACACTCTAGGCATTCCTAGAATATACCATCTCGATCTTTACCATCTATCTTTCTTTCTGATTTCATTTATGTCCCCAGCCCTCCTCCCTGTATCATTCTCACATGTAGCTTCATTCAGTATTTTAACATAATTACATTACAGTTAGGTAGTATTGTGCTGTCCATTTCTGAGTTTTTATATTCAGTTCTGTTGCACAATCTGTATCCCTTCAGCTCCAATTACCCAATATTTCACCCTATATCTATCTCCTGATTGTTTCTGTTACCAAGGAAATAGTCCAAGTTTATTCACTAATGTCAGTTCATATCAGTGAGACCATGCAGTATTTGTCTTTTTGTTTTTGGCTAATCACACTCAGCATAATGTCCTTAAGGTCCATTCATGTTGTTACATACTTCATAACTTTATTCTGTCTTACAGCTGCATAATATTCCATCTTATGTAAATGTCACAATTTGTTTAGTCAACTGTCTGTTGATGGACATTTTGGCTGTTTCCATCTCTTGGTAATTGTTAATAATGCTGCTATAAACATTGGTGTGTAAATGTCCATTTGTGTCCTTGGCCTCGTGTCCTTTGAGTAGAGACCGCATATAGATGGGTCCTGTTTTTTAATCCACTCTGCCAGATGATGTCTTTTGATTGGAGAGTTTAATTCTTAACATTCAGTGTTATTACTGCATGGGTAGTACTTTCTTCTACTATTTTCTTTTGGATTTTATATGTCATATGTAATTTTCCTTCTTTTTATCTTTACTCATAGTCTTCCTTTCTATATTCTTCTCCACACCTCTCTCTTTTCTCTTTGTATCTGTCTCTAATGTTCCCTTTAGTATTTCTTGCAGAGCTGCTCTCTTGGTCACAAATTTTCTCAGTGATTTTCTGTCTGAAAATGTTTTAATTTCTCCCTCATTTTTGAAGGACAATTTTGCTGGATATAGAATTCTTGGTTGGCAGTTTTCTCCTTTAATAATTTAAATATATTATCCCACTGTCTTCTCACCTCCATGGTTTCTGCTGAGAGATCTGCACATAGTCTTATTGGGCTTCCCTTGTATGTGATGGATTGCTTTTCTCTTGCTGCTTTCAAGATCCTCTCTTTCTCTTTGACCTCTGACATTCTGATTATTAAATGTCTTGGAGTGTGTCTATTTGGATCTATTCTCTTTGGGGTAAGCTGCACTTCTTGGATCTGTAATTTTAAATCTTTCATAAGAGTTGGGAAATTTTCAGTGATAATTTCCTCCATTGGTTTTTCTCCTCCTTTTCCCTTCTCTTCTCCTTCTGGGACACCCACAACACATATATTTGTGCGCTTCATATTGTCTTTCAATTCCCTGAGTCCCTGCCCATATTTTTCCATTTTTTCCTTATAGTTTCTGTTTCTTGTTGGATTTCAGATGTTCCATCCTCCAGTTTTGAAATCCTATGTTCTGTCTCTAGAAATCTACCATTGTAGGTTTCCATTGTTTTTTTTTCATCTCTTCTACTGTGTCTTTCATTCCCATAAGTTCTGTAATTTGTTTTTTCAGACTTTCAGTTTCTTCTTCTTTTTGTTCTTTCCTTGCCTTCTTTATATCCTCCCTCAATTCATTGATTTGGTTTTTGATGAGGTTTTCCATGTCTGTTTGTGTATTCTGAATTAATTGTTTCAGCTCCTGTATGTCATTTGAATTGTTGGCTTTTTCCTTTGACTGGGCCATAACTTCAATTTTCCTAGTGTGATTTGCTATTTTTTGCTGGTGTCTAGGCATTTAATTACCTTAATTAGTTTATTCTGGAGATTTCTTTCACTTCTTTTATCTAGGGTTTTCTTGCTGGATGAATTTGTTGTCTATCTGTTCTTTGACATTCTGTTCAGCTTTATCTGGACCTTTAGCTTAAGTTTTATTTAACAGAGGAGAATTTTTCAGTTCTTGTTTTCTTGTTTCTTGCCCTGCTTGTGTGGTGCCTTTCCCCCCTACACACACTTAGGAGGGTCTACTTAGATATTATAGACCCCAGCCAGATTTTCCCAGACCAAACTGGCCTCCTATCAGGAGGAAAGAGTCACCTGCGTCAGTTTTCCCTGCAGGTGAAGACCCAGCAGGTTGAAAGACTTTCCTGTGAAGTCTCTGGACTCTGTTTTTCTTATCCTGCCCTGGGTGTGGCACTTGTCTGACTGCTGGTCCCACCAGCATAAGGTGATGCAGTACCTTTAACTTTGGCAGACTCTCCCTGCTGGGGGCGTGGTGGAGACAGAAGAAAGGTTGTAGGCTGGTTTTAATGGCTTCAAATTACCAAGCCCTGGGGTCTGAATTCCTTGATGGATGGATTCCACCTGAGTTGGGCTTCACCCCTCCCCGGGGGAAGGCACAGGCTCCAGACAAGCCCCCCAAAGAGCTCACTTCTGCCTATACCTGGGGCAGTTGCAGCCTGAAAAGTCCTGCTGCTGTATCCAGAGGCAGTCAAGCCTTTGTAGATACACAGCCACAAAAACCTCTGTTTCCTTCTACCCCCCCTTTTCTGTCAGTCCTGCCCCCTTAGCACTGGGGCAAAAATGAGCAACTTCTGCTTTGATCAGGTTCACCTAAGTTGGGGGCCTATTTTAGTAGTCAGAATTTGTTAATTAGTTCCACAATTGGCATTTGATTGTGCCCAGTCCCTGCTGCTGGTAAAGTCCTTTCCCTTTCCCTCTGGGAAGTGGCCTTTGGGGGAGGTGTGCTGGCTGCCACAGCTTTGGGAACTCACAATTCTGGGGGGTGTTCACAGCTGGTCCATCTGGTCCAGACTGGGGTACGCTATGTGTCTGGTCACTGACGTGGCCTCAGAAGCTGTTCTGTACTGTTTCCAGTTTTTTTAGTAGTTGTTCTGGAGGATGAACTAAAACATGCATGTTGTTAAGCCACCATCTTGACCCGGAAGTCTCTCCTCTTCAATTTTTTTGAAGCATTTGAGGAGGACTGGTACTAATTCTTTCTGGAATGGTTGGTAGAATTCAGATGTGAAGCCATGTGGTTCTGGATTTTCTTTTTGGGGAGCTTCTTAATGACTGATTCAACTTCTTTACTTGTGATTGGTTTGTTGCGGCCGTCTATTTCTTCTTGAGTCAATGTTTGTTATTCATGCCTTTCTAGGAAGTTGTCTAGTTCATTTACATTGTCAGATTTATTAGCATAAAGCTGTTTACAGTATTCTCTCATTACTTCCTTTATTTCTGTAGGATCGGTGGTAATGTCTCCTCTTCCATTTCTGATTTTATTTATTTGCATCCTCTCTCTTCTTATTTTTTCAAACTCTCTAAGAGTCCATCAATCTTATTGATTTTCTCATAGAACCACCTTCTGGTTTTGTTGATTTTCTCAATTGTTTTCATGTTCTCAATTTCATTTATTTCTGCTCTAATCTTCAGTATTTCTTTCTTTTTGCTTCTTTTGGGTTTAGAATGCTGTTCTTTCAATAGTTCTTCCAAGTGGACAGTTAATTCCTCAATTTTTGTCCTTTTTTTTATATAGGCACTTAGGGCAGTAAATTTCCCTCTAAGCACTGCCTTTGCAGCATCCCATAAATTTTGATATGTTATGTTTTCATTTTCATTTACCTCGAGATATTTACTGATTTCTCTTCTAACTTCTTCCTTGCCCCACTGGTTGTTTAAGTGTGTGTTGTTAAGCCTCCATATATTTGTGCATTTTCTGACACTCTGCCTATTATTGATTTCCAACTTCATTCCTTTATGATCTAAGAAAGTGTTTTGTATGATTTCAGTCATTTTAAATTTATTGAGACTTTTTTTGTGACCCAGCATATGGTTTATCCTTGAGAATGATCCATGAGCAATTGAGGAAAAAGATGTATCCTGCTGTTGTGGACTGTAATGTTCCATAAATGTCTGTTAAGTCTAGCTCATTTATTGTATTATTCAAATTCCCTGTTTCTTTATTGATCCTCTGTGTAGATGTTCTGTTCATTGATGAGGGTGTGGAATTGAAGTCTCCAACTGTTATGGTGGCTGTGTCTATTTCTCTTTTCAGTGTTTGCCTTATGTATTTTGGAGCATTATGGCTTGGTGCATAAATATTTATGATTGTTAAGTTTTCTCATTGAATTGTTCCTTTTATTAATACATAATGTCCTTCTTTTTCTCTTTTTTAATACTTTTATTGACAAAACAACATACAGACATAAACATTCTTAACATATGAACATTCCATACTGTGCATAGTCAGTGGCTCACAATATCATCATACAATTGCATATTTATCACCATGATCATTTCATAGAACGTTTGCATCATTCCAGAAAAAGAAATAAAAAGAAAAAACTCATATGTACCATACCCCTTCACCCTTCCCTCTCATGACCACTAGTATTTCCATCTACCCAATATATTTTATACATTGCTTTTTATTATTGAGTTGTAAGAGTTCTTTAGTTACAAGCCTCTTATCAGGCATGATGTGCAAATGTTTTTTCCATTCTATGTATTGTGTTTTCACTTTGCTTTTCGGAAATTTTTATTAACTTTTTAAATAAAAAATATACAACAGCAAATAAATGCAAACATTCTTAACTTTTGATCTTTCCACACTACATATTTAATCAGTAATTCACAATATCATCACATAGTTGTATATTCATCATCATAATCATTTCTTAGAACATTTGCATCAATTCAGAAAAGGAAATGAAAACAGAAAAAAATTCATACGTACCATACCCCTTACCCCTCCCTTTCATTGATCACTAGCATTTCTATCTAACTTTATTTTGACATTTGTTCCCTCTATTATTTATTTTTATTCCATATGTTTTACTCATCTGTTGATAAAGTAGATAAAAGGAGCCTCAGACACAAGGTTTTCACAATCACACACTCACATTGTGAAAACTATAATATTATACAATCATCTTCAAGAAACATGACTACTGGAACACAGCTCTGCATTTTCAGGCAGTTCCCTAAAACCTCTCCATTACATCTTGACTAACAAGGTGATATCTATTTAATGCTTAAGATTGGCCTCTAGGATAATCTCTCAACTCTGATTGGAATCTCTCAGCCATTGACACTTTATTTTGTCTCATTTCACCTTTCCCTCTTTTGGCCAAGAAGCTTTTCTCATTCCCTTGATGCTGATCTCAGCTCATTCTAGGATTTCTGTCCCATGTTGGTTGGCCACCTTTTGATCCATGTTTCAGCTAACCTTACAAACAAACTGTTAATACCTTTGTTAACCCCTTGAGCTAAAACATTGAATGCAGAATCTGTGCTTGGTGAGCCCATATCAATAAATGCAGCCTGAAGCAGTTTTTTAAAATTTATTTATTAATTAAAAAATTAACAAATGAAATAAAACATTAACATATATAATCAGTCATTCACAATATCATCACTTAGTTGCATACTCATTATTTCTTAGAACATTTGCATCAGTTCAGAAAAAGAAATAAAAAGACAATAGAAAAAGAAATAAAATGAAAACAGAAAAAAAGATTATATCTACCATACCCCTTACCCCTCCCTTTCATTGATCACTAGTATTTCAAACTAAATTTATTTTAACATTTGTTCCCCCTATTATTTATTTTTATTCCATATGTTCTACTCATTTGTTAACAAAGTAGATAAAAGGAGCATCAGACACAAGGTTTTCATAATCACACAGTCACATTGTGAAAACTATATCATTGTTCAATCATCCTCAAGAAACATGGTAACCAGAATACAGCTCTACATTTTCAGGCAGTTCCCTCCAGCCTCTCCATTACATCTTGAATAACAAGGTGATATCTAATTAATGCGTAAGAATAACCTCCAGGATAACCTCTGGACTCTGTTTGGAATCTCTCAGCCATTGACACTTTGTCTCATTTCACTCTTCCCCCTTTTGGTTGAGAAGGCTTTCTCAATCCCTTCATTCTGAGTCTGTACCAGCTTTTTATTCCTCCTACCATAATACTAAATCCTTAAACTCCATTTCCACACATATTACCTTGGTTTTTATCTATATAAATTTGGAAAACTCATACAGTTCTTTTGGAGTACAGTATACCTAATGGGTTGGGCTTTGTACCTCACATTTTGGGCCCTTTTGGGACTTCAGTCATTATAGGTCTGGAAGAAATGAGAGATGTCAGGGATGGGTCATGAAAAGAATTGGAAGTATTTTCCAAGCCAACTGTTTCATGGTTTTCATTTGCAGTTTCATCTGTTAAAACAGGATTACTTACTCCATGGTTAATCCTTTCAAGTAGAGATTGGGTGGCCAACTCCTCAGGGCAGACTAGAGGTGGAGCAGCTACGTCCTCAGAGACGACTATTACAGGGTTATCTAGAAAAGATTCAGCTTGATCTCTCTGCAGCCTTCATAAGTCACTATCCCATTTTTTAGGATCTCACTCCTTTCCAATCAATGCCTTCACTTTAAAGGCAGACACCATGCAAGTTCAAATTTCAGCTTACATTGTAAAATTGCTACTCTAGTAATGAGACTCTTGGTCTGATTTTCAGCTCTCATGTCTACAGCTACAGGAAATAAGATTTTCCTTCAGGGAACTCATAGAAACTTTTACATCTATTAGACAGCACATAACTTTCTCACTTGAAACCTTCAGCTCCTCCCTTTCAGCTCTCATGTCTACAGCTACAGGAAATAAGATTTTCCTTCAGGGAACTCATAGAAACTTTTACATCTATTAGACAGCACATAACTTTCTCACTTGAAACCTTCAACTCCTCCCTTTCTCTCATCAATGCATACAGCATATCTAACAACAACCAGCCAATGTCTCTATACCTCCTAATTCCACAAAAACTCTGTAAAGTGTCAAAAACTTTATCTACCAGACCCTGGCTCCATGTAAGCAAACAATTTGCAGAATTGAATGGTTATATTTTGATTACCTCTTTTGCCATCTCACCCAGTTAATTGGCAGTGTTATTCTGATTATGGGAAGCAGAGTCATTGTGCCTTTGGGTCTAGTCAGTACATAAAACCAATCATAAAAACCCATTTTAAAAATTCTATTTCTTAATAACCACTCTTGGTACCAAGCTGTATTATCCAGGATTGTCTAGAGAAATAGAATCAGCAGAAGATATCTGTAAATATAAATCTTATAAAAGTATCTCATTTAACTATGGGATTATAGAGTCTAAGATCTGTAGACTGAAAACTGGCAACTCCAGTTAAGGTCCTCAACAAACTCAGGAGAGGCTGGCTTGGCAACCATGGAGATGTAAGGGTCCAAGATCTGTGGGGCTGGCCACAAGTTGGCAAGTCAAATGATGGTCCTCAGTGAACTCTCAGGAGAGGCTGGCTGGATGAAGCAGAAAGAGTGACTGTCTCTTCTGAGTTCTCCTTTAAAGCCTCCTTGTGATTAGATTAAGCACACTCATTGTAGAAGATACTCCCCTTAGCTGAGTACAATGCAATCAGCTGTGGATGCAACCAATGTGATCATGATTTAAGTCCATAAAATGTCCTTATAGCAGCAGATAGGCCAGCACTTGCCTGACCAGACAACTGGGCACAATCACCTGGCCAAGATGACACATGAATCTGACCCTGACAGAGTGGGTGGTGGAAATAAGAGACCCCCTGGGCATGAGAACACTAGCCTCCCTGCATCTTCCTCTTACATTTATGGAGAGTTTGATGAAAAGAAGAAGGGCAGGTCTGCCTCTTTGGAGGGTGGAGTTTCATGTGGAATGAAGGACAGTTTCCAAGAAGATAAGATGTCTAAAGTCAGCTCTGAAAACAGGTAGAGCCTGGATAGGAGTGGAAGTGACTAGTGCCGCCAGTGGTGCCCATCCCACCCAGTAAGACCACCCAGGCCTCAGCAGCAGCCTCTTCCTTCCTTCTGTTCCCAGGAATACAAAGTAGTCTCTGCCATTCTGCATTTCCAATTAGCCTGCTGTCATGCTTCTCTTGTGTCCACACAGCAATTTGAGGCACCATGAAGTAGTTCAGCAAGACTGAGAGTTATAGCCAAGACAGGACACAGGTGATAGAAGATGCTAGCTCTCCCTGGTGCTGCTTTGGCCAACATCAGACCTGTTGACTGAAGACAGCTTGGGAACCAGATTGCTAACTGTTGTGATGACTCGGGAGGGAGACCTGAGGTGTGGCCCTGGCAGCCTCACAGCTTCCATTCTGTCCCACAGCTACAATTTGTCTCTGGAGCTGAAAACCCCATCCCATTTGGCCAGAAAATGTTTCAATGCCAATTACCTGCTGATCAAAACAAGGTTTTGTATGACAAGTGAGCTCCTGGTCCAGGGCAGGCAAATGTGGGCTACCTGAGTTTCAGGGAAACCCAGGGTTAAACATATGCTCAGTCAGGCAGCTGACAAGACTGAACAAACCTGTAATTAGACTAGATCAACTGATCAAGCTCCACTTTATATCTCTGTGTAATAGCATGATGCTTAATGATCTTTCAGACAACTGGGCTGAATGGGATACTGCTGATTGACATCACTTAGCAGGGACCCCAAAGAAGAGGTTGCAGCGATTATAGAGGGGAATTGGCCATATCCCTGGGAGAGGCACTCATATTAAACTAATACTTCCATCCAGCCATCAGACAACCAAAGCTGACCTTATATCTCACCCAGTGACCAACTCAAGCACAACTTTTTTTTGAGCCTCAGGACTACAGCCCACATGATCAGTTTGCACTTGGCTGCCTCCTCTGGTTGTGGTTGGGAGAAAATCAATATGATCCTTGTCCTCGAGTTTCCTGAAGCCAGGAAAAGAAGGTGACTGTCAACCCCTGCCCCTTACAGCTCTCTCTCAACCTTTCTCTTTTGTATGTCAGCATTCCCCTTTCTGCAATCACCAAAAGGGACAAGAAGTCCCAGCTCCAGAAAAAAGCTTTAAAAACTGCTTAGAGCTGGTTGCAGCTCCACAGCTTCTGCTAACCTCCTTGCCCTTACAGTTCAGGAGTTGATCACACTGTAATTCCAAGAGAATCAGGCATTAGCTCATCCTCTACCTACACCTCCTCTTCCTGACCTCCACAGCTCCCTCTTCTCCAGATGCAACTCCTGGGCCTCAAACAGCATCTTCTCCTCTGGGTCTTCACCTTGTTTATTGCTGCCTGGCATGCTCATATTCATTCTTTAGGATTTTACATCACATCTCCTCACTGCTGCCCTTCAATCAGAAGGGGATGAGGGTGATTCTACATCTTCTGGAGTGACTTAGACAAGAACAGCAGCATCAATGAGATTAGCATCCTGGTGAGTATGGGTGGAGCATGAGCATCCCATTGGTCCATCCACAACCTTCTGTGGATTATGAAGTCTCCTTCAGGGCTACTTACATAGGAAGCCAGCTCCAAGCTAGTAGCCAGCAGGCCAACACTGGAAGGAGATAGATAGTCACTATAGTATCCCAAATGTACAAAGAGGACCCTATGACAACCAGCCTCATCCCTGGCTGATGCTCAGGAGCCACAAAGTGGTGGGTGTGTGACCAATGAGTTTCCTACAGCTCTGAATTGCTGATGTCTAGAACAATGGTCCTTTGTTCACTCCCAGACAACAATGAGTCATTACTCCATTGCACAACATTCACCACCCTACATGATCTGCTCCAAATGCCCTGCCCAGCATGCCCACTGGACACTTTTGTCTTATGTTTCTGCAGTTTTCTTCACTCTGGGAGTACTCCAAGCTTTTAATAACCTGAGAACCACCCTTTTCTGCACTGTTCATCCCTGTAATTCACACTCACCTTTTGGATTTACAAGAGTGGTCTCAGTAGATACCCTGTCTAGGCATTTGTACAAAGCACAGCTTCAGGGCCAGGTTGACCTGGACTCAAACATACAGCTGGGCCAAACCCACAGGTGACCATGTAACAACCCTGTAGCAGACAAGACAACGTGCACTTTGTTCAGAGCCTCAAGTTCCTTGAATTCAAAATAGGGTCAGTGACCAAACCTCTTGAGTGTGTGTCAGGGATAAATGCAGAGAAGATTATGGTACCTAAAGAGGAGGCCTGCCTGGCTGAGTGCACATCACTAAGGACAAGATCTCTAACAATAAATGGGAATGTCAGTGACAGGTTAAAAGAGTGGCTCTGAGTCCCATGTTTGTAGCTGGGATGTGTGATCTTGAGCTGTTAGTGCTGGTGGCTCATCTGTAAAATCTGATGAATTCACTGAATGCCAGGGGGATGCCTTCATGACAGTAATTGCCTCCAAAAACTGACCCAACCCTTTCAGTAGGGACCACCTCTCTGGGCTCCCTCACAGCCACTCAAACACCAGGCACACGTTCAGTTAGGGATAGACAGGAAATCCCATTCAGGGATCTTGACTGCAAGCACAAGGGGAAGGAGGAGGAAGAGGAACAGCCTGACCTCCTTATCTGCCCAGATTCAACAGTGTTGTTTGCCCCAGGTCCACCCTGTCATCTGCAGGTGACGTCTGGGAACTTGGAAGTGAATGAAGTGAAGAGATACTGGTAGTAACCTTACCACCACCTCTCTTGTCTCCAAGCTTTCTACACTTTTCTACCCCCACAAGGCTCAGTGCCCGAATGGCCACACCTAGCTTTGCTCCTGGTGATCCCAAGCCCCAAGAGTCATGAGAGACACTGATAGGGCTACTGGTGTATGTCATGTAATTATTGGGATGAGCAGAGCCATTGGTGCATTGCATGAGTGTTTGTAGCATATCAGAATCACATCCACCTCTGAACACTGAGCCACAGACACCGGGCATGATTGCCGCACATACATAAGCCCTCTTGGTCTATCCCACTTTATTCTTTTTTAGAATGCTTTTAGCTATTCAGGTTCTCTGTCCCTTCCAGATGAGTTTGGTAATTAACTTTTCCAAATCGTCAAAGTAGGTTGTTGGAATTTTGATTGGTACTTTGTTGAATCTGTAGATCAATTTGAGGAAAATTGACATCTTAACTATATTTAGCCTTCCTGTCCATGAGTAGGGAATGTCTTTCCACCTATGTAGAGCTCCTTTGATTTCTTTTAGCAATCTTAGGTAGTTTTCTATTTACAAGTTTTCTGTTTACAACTTTACATCCTTAAATTCATGCTTAAGTACTTGATTCTTTTAGTTGTTATTCTGAATGGAATTTTTTTTCTTTAACTGACTCTTTGGCTAGGTAGCTACTCCTGCTTTCTTTTGGTTACAACCTTCATGGAAAATCTTTTTCCATCCTTGCACTTTCAATCTTTTTGTATCCTTGTGTCTAAGATGAGTCTCCTGTAAGCAACATATAGCTATATTATGTTTCTTAATACATTCTGCCGATCTGTATCTTTTAATTGGTAAGTTTAGTCTGTTAACATTCAAAGATAATACTGAAAAGGGGTCGCTTGATTCCACCACTTATATTTTTATTTTGTTTGTCAGATCTATATATTTTTCCCTCTTTCTCTTTGCATTCTTTAAATTACCCTTTGTGGTACTCTTCAATTCTGCACCCTCTTACAGACCTCCTTCTCCTGTCTTTTTTTTTCAGCCAGCAGAATTCCTTTTAGTATTTCTTATAAGACCAATCTTTTATTGACAAATTCTTTCAGGACTTCTTTGTGAAAATTTTAATCTCTTCCTCAGTTTTGAAGGACAATTTGGCTGGGTACAGGATTCTTGGCTGGAAGTCTTTATCTTTCAAGATCTTAAATATATCATACCACTACTTTCTCATCTTCAGGGTGCTAGTTAAGTAGTCTAAACTCAGCCTTATTTGGTTTTCCTTGTATGTAGTATGTTGTTTTCCTCTTGCCACTTTCAGGATTTTCTGCTTCTCTTCAACATTTCACAGATTGATTAGTATGTGTCTTATGGAAGACCTATTTGGATTTATTCTGTTTGGTGTTCATTGGGCTTCTTTGACTTGTATATTTATGTACTTTATGAGGGTTGGGAAGTTTCCCCCCATTACATCCTCAAATACTCTCCCTAGCTCTTTACTCCTCTCTTCTTCTTCTGGGACACCAATGATTCTCATATTTGTGAATTTTGTTTTGTCTGTCATTTCCCTGAGTTTCCATTCAATTGTTTCATCTTTTGCCATTTGCTGTTGTGAGTTTTCAAAGTCAGTTATCTTGCCCTCTATATCACTTATTCTTTCTTCCATCTCTTCAAAACTTATGTTGTGTGCCTCTAGTATGTATTTTTTTTGGTCAACAGACTAATCCTTGTGTTATCTGCTATTTTTCTATTTACACTTTCAAATTCCTCTTTATGCTCTTCTACTGTCTTTTTGGTCTCCCTTATTGTATTATTTAGGGTTCTCTAGAGAAACAGAATCAACAGGGAACACTTGCAAATATAAAATTTATGAAAGTGTCTCACGTGACCATAGGAATGCAGAGTCCAAAATCCACAGGGCAGGCTGTGAAGCCGATGACTCCAATGGATGGCCTGGATGAACTCCACAGGAGAGGCTCACCAGCCAAAGCAGGAATGGAACCTGTCTTCTCTGAGTCCTCCTTAAAAGGCTTCCCATGATTGCATTTAGCATCACTAATTGCAGAAGACACTCCCCTTTGGCTGATTACAAATGGAATCAGCTGTGGATGTAGCTAACGTGATCATGACCTAATCCTATGAAATGTCCTCATTGCAACAGACAGGCCAGTGCTTGCCCAATCAGATGAACAGGTACCACAACTTGGCCAAGTTGACACCTGTCCCTAACCATGACAGTCCACCCCTTGTCAACTTGGCACCTATATATATATATATCACCTTAGACCATACTTAATTTCCAAGTGAAAACAAATAAGCACGCATGTTTTCTTTTACCTGACAATACTCAACTGTCCTGCATATAACTGGAAACACATTAAATCTCTCCAGAATAGGGTGCAAATCTTTGGGCAACATTCATTCTTAAACTTGATATCTTACAACTTAAATAGTATAACACAAACAAAACAGCATTACAGTCCTCGTTTCTGTAACTGATCACGTGGTCGAAGTTCATATTTATCACTACCTTCTTCCACTACCCATTCCATGTTCCCTTTCCCCTCAGCAAGCACTTCAGCTGGCCGTGGTTCTTTGCCTGGTGGGGTGACCCAAACCTTCATTCCTGAAGTTTCAGAGCCTTTAGTGGTCCTGCCTGGATTGTGTTGCTGCAGTTTTCCATTGATTTTAATCACAGGGCATGGTAGTACTAATAGACGCCCCAAGGGATCTCCTATATTCCAAGAAAACTTTTCTTTACCTCCATTATGTAGTTGCAGTCCTACTTCCTTCTGATAGTCAGGGTCAATTACCCCAGACAATAATGTAATCCCCTTCTTGGTGTGTTGATCCAGAGGCATAAGTAGCCCAAAGTGGCCAGGTGGCAATCTTAACTTCCTGTTCAGTGGTATCACTGTTGTTTCTCCTGGAGAAAGCACACCCTGTTTTGGAACTAAAACCTGTAGACCAGCAGAACTCAGGGTAGCAGGGACAGGAAGCAAAAATTTTCCCAGTGGATCACTAGGAGTAATAGTGAGTGGCACCACACCCATTTCCACCCCTTGGTTCCTGGACCCATGGATCCTGGCTATGGGAGAAGCAGCACCATACAGCGGACGCTGATTCAGAGCATACACAGCTTCCTGGAGAACATTACCCCAGCCTTTCAAGTTTTTGCCACCTAGTTGGCACCGTAATTGAGTTTTCAAAAGGTCATTCCACCGTTCTATCAATCCAGCTGCTTCTGGATGATGGGGAACATGGTAAGACCAGAGAATTCCATGACCATGTGTCCATTCCCGCACTTCATTTGCTGTGAAGTGTGTTCCTTGATCTGAAGCAATGCTATGTGGAATACCATGACGATGGATATGGCATTCTGTAAGCCCACAGATAGTAGTTTTGGCAGAAGCATTGCGTGAAGGGAAAGCAAACCCATATCCAGAGTATGTGTCTATTCCAGTTAGAACAAATCGCTGCCCCTTCCATGAAGGGAGTGGTCCAATGTAATCAACCTGCCACCATGTAGCTGGCTGGTCACCTCGGGGAATGGTGCCATATCGGGGGCTGAGTGTGGGTCTCTGCTGCTGGCAGATTGGGCACTCAGCAGTGGCTGTAGCCAGGTCAGCCTTGGTGAGTGGAAGTTCATGTTGCTGAGCCCATGCATAACCTCCATCCCTACCACCATGACCACTTTGTTCATGAGCCCATTGGGCAATAACAGGAGTTGCTGGGGAAAGAGGCTGACTGGTATCCATAGAACGGGTCATCTTATCCACTTGATTATTAAAATCTTCCTCTGCTGAAGTCACCCTCTGGTGTGCATTCACATGGGACACAAATATCTTCATGTTTTTAGCCCACTCAGAAAGGTCTATCCACATACTTCTTCCCCAGACCTCTTTGTCACCAATTTTCCAATTATGGTCTTTCCAAGTCCTTGACCATCCAGCCAAACCATTAGCAACAGCCCATGAGTCAGTATACAAATGCACCTCTGGCCAGTTTTCCTTCCAAGCAAAATGAACAACCAGGTGCACTGCTCGAAGTTCTGCCCACTGTGAGGATTTCCCCTCACCACTGTCCTTCAAGGACACCCCAGAAAGGGGTTGTAATGCTGCAGCTGTCCACTTTTGGGTGGTACCTGCATATCGTGCTGAACCATCTGTAAACCAGGCCCGAGTTTTCTCTTCCTCAGTCAATTCACTGTAAGGAACTCCCCAAGAGGCCATAGCTCTGGTCTGGGAAAGAGAAGGTAATGTGGCAGCAGGAGTGGAAACCATGGGCATTTGTGCCACTTCTTCATGTAACTTACTTGTGCCTTCAGGACCTGCTCTGGCTCTATCTCGTATATACCATTTCCACTTTACAATAGAGTGCTGCTGTGCATGCCCAACTTTATGGCTTGGTGGGTCAGACAACACCCAACTCATGATAGGCAACTCAGGTCTCATGGTAACTTGGTGGCCCATGGTTAAGCGTTCAGTCTCTACTAAGGCCCAGTAGCAGGCCAAAAGCTGTTTCTCAAAAGGAGAGTAGTTATCTGCAGCAGACGGTAAGGCTTTGCTCCAAAATCCTAAGGGTCTGCCTTGTGATTCTCCTATAGGGGCCTGCCAAAGGCTCCAGACAGCATCTCTATTTGCCACTGACACTTCCAGCACCATTGGATCTGCTGGATCATGTGGCCCAAGTGGCAGAGCAGCTTGCACAGCAGCCTGGACCTGTCGCAGAGCCTCCTCTTGTTCAGGTCCCCACTCAAAATTAGCAGCTTTTCTGGTCACTCGATAAATGGGCCGGAGTAGCACACCCAAATGAGGAATATGTTGTCGCCAAAATCCAAAAAGACCAACTAGGCGTTGTGCCTCTTTTTTGGTTGTGGGAGGGGCCACATGCAGCAATTTATCCTTCACCTTAGAAGGGATATCTCGACATGCCCCACACCACTGGACACCTAGAAATTTTACTGAGGTGGAAGGCCCCTGTATTTTTGTTGGATTTATCTCCCATCCTCTGACAGGCAAATGCCTTACCAGTAAATCTAGAGTAGTTGCTACTTCTTGCTCACTAGGTCCAATCAACATGATATCATCAATATAATGGACCAGTGTGATGTCTTGTGGGAGGGAGAAACGATCAAGGTCTCTGCGAACAAGATTATGACATAGGGCTGGAGAGTTGATATACCCCTGAGGTAGGACAGTGAAAGAATATTGCTGACCTTGCCAGCTGAAAGCAAACTGTTTCTGGTGGTCCTTACTAATAGCTATTGAAAAAAAAGCATTTGCCAGATCAATAGCTGCATACCAGGTACCAGGGGATGTATTGATTTGCTCAAGCAATGATACTACATCTGGAACAGCAGTTGCAATTGGAGTTACCACCTGGTTGAGTTTATGATAATCCACTGTCATTCTCCAAGACCCATCTGTTTTCTGCACAGGCCAAATAGGAGAGTTGAACGGGGATGTGGTGGGAATCACCACCCCTGCATCTTTCAAGTCCTTCAGAGTGGCAGTAATCTCTGCAATCCCTCCAGGAATACGGTATTGCTTTTGATTTACTATTTTGCTTGGTAGGGGCAGTTCTAGTGGCTTCCACTTGGCCTTTCCCACCATAATAGCCCTCACTGCACAAGTTAGAGAACCAACGTGGGGATTCTGCCAGTTGCTCAGTATGTCTATGCCAATTATACATTCCTGAACTGGGGAAATAACTACAGGATGGGTCTGGGGGCCCACTGGACCCACTGTGAGACGGACCTGAGCTAAAACTCCATTGACCACCTGGCCTCCATAAGCCTCCACTCTGACTGGTGGTCCAGAGTGACGTTTTGGGTCCCCTGGAATTAATGTCACTTCTGAACCAGTGTCTAATAATCCCCGAAATATCTGATCATTTCCTTTTCCCCAATGCACAGTTACCCTGGTAAAAGACCATCGGTCTCCTTGGGGAAGACTTAGAGGAAGGTTAACAGTATAAATTTGTGGCAGTGTAACAGGTTTCTCCCCCATAGGGACCTGGCCTCCCCTTCATTCAAGGGGCTCAGGGTCTGTAAACTGTTTCAAATCTGGAAATTAGTTAAGGGGCCGTGACTCTGTGTTTTTGTAATTCAGGTTAGACTTCTGATCCCTTGACCTAGAACTCTTTTGTTTATACAGCTCCAACAAGAATTTAGTTGACTGCCCTTCTATTGTATTTCTAGGCACCCCATGATTTACTAGCCAATGCCACAAATCTCTGCGTGTCATATAATTTTGATGCCTCCTTTGAGTTTGTTTTCTATTATAATACCCACGTCTACCCTGTCTTTGGTGATTAAGTGCTGCCACCTGGCTTCTGCCAACTCGGGATCCTGTCATCCCCATTGTGTTTAAGGATTCCAGCTCAGTGACAGCAGTTCCTACAGTAATATCTGACCTACAGAGAAGTGCAACCACAGAGCTCTTGAGGGATGATGGTGCTAGTCTCGCAAACTTATTTCTCACTGTTCTGGTAAAAGGTGCATCCTCTGGACATTCCTGGGGTGCAAGAGCAGGCTTTGCATGATAAATCCACTCTAACATCCTAATTTCTCTAAGCCTCTGGATCCCCTCATCTACATTATACCAGGGCAGTTCTGGCATTTCAACCTCAGGTAATGTTGGCCACCTTTTGATCCATGTTTCAACCAACCAACCAAACAAGCTGTTAACACCTTTTCTAACTGCTCTAGCTATAACATTGAATGCAGAATCTCTGCTTAGTGGGCCCATATCAATAAATTCAGCCTGATCCAGCCTTATATTCCTCCCACCATTATCCCACACTCTTAAAATCCATTGCCACACATATTCCCCTGATTTCTGTCTATATAAATTGGAAAAGTCACACAGTTCTTTTGGAGTATAATGTACCTCCTCATGTGTGATACTTTGTACCTCACCTTTAGGGGCCTGTTGGGACTTTAGTCTAGTTATAGGTCTAGAAGAAATGAGGGGTGGTGGGGGTGGGTCATGAAAAGAATTAGAAATATCTTCCAAGCCATTTGCTTCAGGGCTTTCATTTGCAGTTTCATCTGGTGAAACAGGATTAATAACTCTAGGGCTAATCCCTTCAGGAGGAGGTTGGGTGGCCAATTCCTCAAGGCAGGCTGGAGGTGGGGTGGCTATGTCCTCAGGGCAGACTATTACAGGGTTATCTAAAGAAGGCTCAGCATGGTCTAGGGTTTCAACCTCACCCCCAACATCATTATCAATCCATATGTCACCATCCCATTTTTCAGGGTCCCACTCCTTTCCAATCAATGCCCTCACTTTAACAGCAGACACCATGCAAGACTGAGATTTCAGTTTATGTTGTAAAGTTGCTACTCTAACAATAAGATTTTGAGTCTGATTTTCATAGATCTCAAGTCTACGGCTACAGGAAATAAAATTTTCCTTCAGGATACTCATAGAAACCTCTACATCTTTCAGACGGCACTTAAGCTTCTTGTTTGAAGCCTTAAGCCCATCCCTTTCACCCTTTAATGTAGACAGTGTATCTAACAACAACCAACCAAGATCTCTATAACTCTTATTTCTACAAAACTCTGTAAAGGTGTCAAAAACATTATCCCCCAGTCTGGCTTCATACAAGCGAAGCATTAGGAGAATCGAATGATGATATTTTGACTATCTCCTTTGCCAACTCAGTCCATGGATTAGGAGTGTCATTCTGATTACGGGAATCAGAGTCCTTAGTGTCTCTGAGCCCAGTCAGAGTAGAAAACCATTCATAAAAACCCATTCTTAAGATTCTGTTACTTAAGAACCACTCCTGGTACCAAGATGTATTAGTTAGGGTTCTCTAGAGAAACAGAATCAACAGGGAACACTTGCAAATATAAAATTTATGAAAGAGTCTCAAGTGACCATAGGAACACAGAGTCCAAAATCCACAGGGTAGGCTGCAAAGCCGATGACTCCGATGGATGGCCTGGATGAACTCCACAGGAGAGGCTCCCCAGCCAAAGCAGGAATGGAACCTGTCTCCTCTGAGTCCTCCTTAAAAGGCTTCCCATGATTGCATTTAGCATCACTAATTGCAGAAGACACTCCCCTTTGGCTGATTACAAATGGAATCAGCTCTGGATGTAGCTAACGTGATTGTTGCTTCCTGTTGAAACGGAGCTTGAAGGATATTAAGGAATGATGAGAAAGAAAGGAAGAAGGAGAGAAAGAAAGACACAGACGGGCTCAAAGGGTCTGAAGCTTGAATTACTTCAGACAGACTTCAGACAATTTTATTCTTAACCAGATCCTGGTTATATACCACAGGATGACAATAGGCATGCATGCATTTCCTGAGGGAGCAAAGTTCTTATCATTCAGTGTTCTTCCTTCGTACTTAAAATAACCATTTGGGGTAAACAAACATTCTCTTCCTCCTAGACTGTCTTACATAAATCAGATAACATAAAGCAGCTTACTGCTGCCACCACCCTAATGCCATCTACTCCCAAGTAGTTCCGCAGGTCTTATGTTAATCCTATCTCTTACATTTCCCCCTTTTTTATAAGTCGAGGTGACCGCACCTATCTTAGGTTACCCTTAGGCTCTGAAGGGTCTTACCCGTCATTGGCTGCCAGTCAAGCTCTCTGACTTTGATATAAGCAGATGTGACCACGCCTGTCTTAGGTTGCCCTTAGGCTCTGAAGGGTCTTACCTGTCATTGGCTGCCAGTCAAGCTCTCTGACTTTGATTCAGGAGGGAGCCAACGAGTTTTTGCAAGAATCACCTTTTTCTTTGTTGTTAAACACAGCTGAGGAGGAAGCGAAGTATAAACAGCCCCAAACCTAAGATTTTTTAGCTCTTGGGTAAGTGATTGTGTAACATTACTTCCATAGGCTATATGTAGATTATTCTAATTTACATTCTAATACCCCTTTTTTGTAATTCTAAGATATCAGGATTTAAACTATCTGAAAGCCTTAAAAGATGCCTATTCCCTTTTCCCATTCTATTTCAAACAAGCCATATGTTAAAAGAGGGTAATACAAAAACTGCTCTTATTCCTTTTACACTTTAAACTTTGTAAAAAATTTAAATTATACATTTGATCTCCAATATGAACCAATGTCATTTCTATATCATTTAGTCCCTTATTAGTTTGCTCATCAATGCGATTGTCTATGCCACAGTTCATTGGTGTTTTTCTAACAATGCTGCATCTGTATAGTTTGTTGCAATGCGGTTCCAGTGACTGCAGCCACTGTGATGCTTCCAATGATTCCAATGACAGATGCAATAATGAATCCAATTAGTCTATTAGTCCTTTTTAGATAATATTTTGCCAAATGGATCAGTATATGTGTTTCTGGAGAAGATTGCAAAGATCTTGACATCTTCACCGGCAGCCAAATACCTCTTCTCCTTGCTGCTATAATCGTCTCATTTTCCTGCAACATAAATGCTTGGGGACAAATGAATAGAGAATAATTTTCACAAATAGAAGTTTGATTTCTTATATGCATATGAACTTTAACAAGTATATATGGATCTCTAATACATATTTGTATATAGTGCTTATGGCTGCTATTTAAAAAGAAGTTATAGTTACTAGAATTGGCTATAAAAATTGGTCTCAGTCCTAGGAAAATTTTCTGTCAATTTCTTTCACTAATGCTATATTTATCATCCCATGAATTTGGCACAAATTATCCTCCCTGAATTAAACCCTGATTTAGCTTGCCTATCCATACAGTCTCAGTTATCTTCAAGTTAGAGATGGAAGACCCCACAGGGGCTGCATCTCTTACAATTCCATAGGAATCATTAATTATGATAACTGCTCAATCCATATGACATAACTGCCATCCATTCCAACTTTCTTTCCCATCTAACAGGCAAGTATCCTTTGTATCCATAGATTTATGCATACAGGTCTTTCTAAAAATGGAAGAATTAAATTCGACACCAGTTTTCTTCTTACTGGATCTGGGAATCCTAAACTTGTATTCAGATTATTTTGGTAAAGTTGGATTGGCCCATGTTAGGGCTCACAGATAAACCCAATAAGTATAAATATGTCCCTGTCCTTCAGCAATAAAAATTATATGTCCTATAATATACATTACCCATTTAGTTATTTTTGTCCGTGTTGACATGTCTGGGTTTTATTCTCTTCGAGGGAATCCAAACCGAGTTTCCGTCATCTGTAATGACAACAGCAAAACCCCTACCCCACACCTTTACCATTCCTGGTTTCCATAAATCATCTTTAACATCTTTCCAATAGATTGACTACAGCTGCAGTTCTGTTTGGGTTGTATCATTTTTCTTTCCCAAAGTACTAAAATGTTGTTCCGCAGGAGTCTGTGATGAATCATCAAAAATGTTTTAAAAAATTTAAAGTAAACAGTGGTTTTTGCTAATTGATGTTTTGGTGTACATATTTTCATAACGTCATCCTCCTGATCTCCCCCTTTTTGTTTTATGAGCATAGACTTTAACGTCTGGTTTGTTCATTCAATAATTCCTTTCCTGGGGGATTATGTGGAAATTTTTGTGATATGAATAATAGGAAAAGTAGTATAAAATTTACAAAATTGCTTTCCTGTATCAGCAGGACCATTGCCATTTTATTAGATAACAGCAAAAGCATTAAGTAAACGTGATCCAACATGGCAGAAAAGTTCTCCATATTGTGAGGTAGCCCAGATGAGATGAGAAAAAGTGTCTATGATACTGCATTTTACCAAAATGTGAAATATGAATAACATCCATTTGCCATAATTCATTTGCTTTTTGACCTCAAAGATTAGCCTCTGATGCAAATGGGAGTGCATTTAAAGGTCCACAGATTTGAGAAGTCCTAACAATGTCCTGAGTTTGCTGTTTAGATAAAGATGGAAATTTCTTTCGCAGCCCTTTGCTATTGATATCAGTCAATTTGTGAAGTGTTGTGGGATTTTGCATTACCCCCATAAGAGTATCTGCTTGCTGATTTTGTAATGATAAAGGACCTGGAAGATTGGTTTGAGCTCTTTATATGCATGATAAAAAGGGGAGTAATTCAGCTTTTGACTAATGTTTGTGAATGTAAAAACATTCAGGACAATTCATTTCTTTTAAACAAAGAAGCCATCTCAATGTGAGTAACTGTTTGGTAAACATATTCAAAATCAGAAACAATATCAAGAGATTGCGGAAAACTTTGCAATACTTGAATTACAGCTGCTAATTCAGTATGCTGGGCTGAGGTATAAGGCATTTTCTAACTTGTTTTCCACTGGGGTGACATATGCAGGCTTCCCATTAATATTATCATCAGTAAAGACAGTAATGGCTAGCAGGGAAGCCGGAACTATTTTAGGAAAAATCCATTGCGTTCATTTTTAAAAATTGTAAAAGTTTTGACATAGCAAATGATTATTCATTTGTCCTTTAAAGTCACTTAATGCTATTTGCCAAGAGGTATTGAAAATGTATAGACTTTGAACCTCTTCCTTTGTGAGATCACACACTATGCAATTAGGGATCATGACCTCTTAATTGATAATATCTTTGGTGACCTTTGACTATTAAAGAAATAATCTTTTGCAAATATGTATTTAAACATTTTTGTCAATTGTTTGGTAAAAAAATCCATTTTTAAACACTGTCTTGCTAAAATAGGCCTGTGGGAGATTGCAAGGTAAAGAAAATAATAAAATCAACAGGCTTTTTAAGATCTATTTGAACAAGCTGTCCTTTTTGAATGCATTGTTCAATTAATTGTAACTCTCCTTCAGCTACAGCTGTTAACTGCCTTATGCTTAATAAATCAGAATCTCCTTGTAAAATATCAAACAAATTTTGTAACATATAATTAGGAAACCCTAAAGTGGCAGGTAGCAAAAATGAAAGCAGAGTGTCAATAGTGACGTGTACCCATAGTAAATGACCAGATTTTTAAAATTGAATTCATTGGATTGATTAAAAAGGAATGCAAGAATGTGGATTCTTTATAATTGGTTGTGCATTTTTGCTAATTTTAAATTTATTTCATGCAGTTTTTATGATATTTTCTCACAATAGTGGCCAAATTCTGATTTGCTTACATGACCAGGCCCAGTTGGGTCCTCTGGGAACTGGCTAGGGACCAAGAGGAGCTTCCTGGGACCTAGATATCTTTATTAAAGTACACCTCCTTCTGGGGGGATAGCCAGTCCTTCCAGCTAAAGTGTACATTTTAACTATTTCTTACCAAGGTCATGTGATAGCAATATCAGTTGCATGTAATGGCAACATCAGGTGAACAAAAAAGACTCCACAAGTATATTTTTTCCTTGCATTCAACCCTCAAATCTGATCTGCTTCCAATATAAGCCATGGTTATCTTGGGATAAATTTAGTTTATACATATATAGTTTATATAAACACTGGACAAAGCATTAAAGTATTTTGGCTTAAAGGAATTTAGGTATTTAAATGATTTGAATATTATTTAGTCAGTAATAGATTCATTTATAGTAATAGTACTTAGATTAATAGATTAAGCCACCTGGTTTAGGGCAAGAAGCAGTTTTTGCCAGTATGATGATACCCAGGAGAAAATCAGTATTTTTTATACAGATAATAACATGATAAAAGTTAACATAAGTTATTTTGATAAAACACAGACTCTTTGCTTTCTAACTAATTATTTAGAATTTTTTTTATATCCTTTCATTAGAACAGGCTAAAAGTCCAAGAAAACATTGTCATTTTAGACTCATTAAATCTTTCTTGATTTTAACCATAATTTCTATTTTTATAAACCCTCAGCACTTATTATATTAGTTTAGGCTTTGTCCTATATTTTTCTCGCTTAGTTAACAGTTATTCATTTTAGGATAAAACTGTTCTGTTTTCCTATTAATAAAAATACATCTTTCATATTTTTCATACTTAAATCATTACTTTGAACAAATATTTTACCACATATGTAATTACCATCAAAATTAAATTTGTTAGAATAATGTTAAATATTTAAAATACTTTAATGTTTCAAATATGCATTAACTATCAATATATAGTTTTTAACAGGAATTTTTAGTTTTAAAGTTCTTAAAATATATTTCTCTTTTCAAACATGAATAGGAGCTAAACTCATGGCCAGTTTCCAAATTGCTGTTTATTGAGGATTTAAGTTAACAAAAGGAGATGGGGTTGCCGTTCCCATTCTGAGTCATAGGACTTTACCTGTAGAACTGGTATAAATCTCATAGAATAATCATTCAGACTAAACAAAGGTAACCTAACAGAATACCTTGAGTCAGAACTACAATCCCAAACTGCACACCCTGTTGGGGACCAACCTGCCACAGGAACCATCAATGAGCACTGACCCCCGTTTGGTATGGCACCTTTCTCACTGAATATTTTCTGACTCAGGTGTACATGAATCCCTATATAAAGGCAGCCCATCAAGAACAAGCCCAGAAACCAATCTTTCTTTATCCTGCTCTGCCAAAGGCACAGCAAAGAAGCAATTTTTAAAATCTATCATAATAAGTCAGTTCTTAGAAATTACAACTGGTGTGGGCAAGCCAGGCTGCAATGACTCCATAGGCTGAACCACAGTATCAACTTTTATCAAATCAGTCAACATTCTCCATTTTCCTGACCTCCCTCCTGCAATAAATATTGGAGAATTCCAAGAACCATGAGACTCCTCTAAATATCCTGCTCCAAACTGTTCCCAAATCAACCGAGTCAGAGCCTCAAACCTCTCTACAGATAAGGGCCACTGCTTAACCCAAAAAGGCCCGCCTGTAGTATTTGTAGTGGATGTCCCTGGAGCATCTCCTCACTTTATGCTTTAAGAGTTCCCTTATTAGATCCCTGTTTGGGCACCAATTGCCGAGTCCGGCTCAAGCAACTGTCGAAACAGGGTAAGAAGTGGTAGTGAGAGATTGAGAAGAAACACAACTTAGAGTTCACAACTTAGAGTTTAAGACAAAGCATGAGCCAGGTAGTTCATTGCCTGACTGAACACAATAACCAAATAGAAACAGGAATATTTTCCCCATTTTATATTTACTGCAAAGCCTTCATAACGAATTTCCATTACTTAAGATTTAAAACATGGCCTTAAGGCTGAAACCAACAACAATGTTTTTGAATGAAATCAAATAAGCTTACTAATTCAGATGTTTTAACAGGCACCCCAGTAGCTTTAACACACACACATACTCCTCCAGCTGCCTATTATGATTACCCGTTACCCTGATGATCCAAGGAAAATGCTTACTTTACCAATATGACTCGAGTCCTCTTCTATCGGCTGGACACACGTGCCTCTAATGAGACTTTTCCTTGGCTCCTTAATATTGATTTGGAGTCTTCTTCTTCGAGCCCCACGTTGGGTGCCAAATATTGCTTCCTATTGAAACGGAGCTCAAAGGATATTAAGGAATGATGAGAAAGAAAGAAAGGAAGAAAGAAAGAAAGAAAGACACAGACGGGCTCAGGGGGTCTGAAGCTTGAGTTTACTTCAGACAGACTTCAGACAACTTTATTCTCAACCAGATCCTTGTTATATACCACAGGATGTCAATAGATATGCATGCATTTCCTGAGGGAACAAAGTTCGTATCTTTCAGTGTTCTTCCTTCGTACTTAAAATAACCATTTGGGGTAAACAAACATTCTCTTCCTCCTAGACTGTCTTACATAAATCAGATAACATAAAGCAGCTTACTGCTGCAACCACCCTAATGCCATCTACTCCCAAGTAGTTCCGCAGGTCTTATGTTAATCCTATCTCCTACACGTGATCATGACCTAATCCTATGAAATGTCCTCATTGCAACAGACAGGCCAGCGCTTGCCCAATCAGATGAACAGGTACCACAACTTGGCCAAGTTGACACCTGTCCCTAACCATGACACTTATGTTATTTGCTATCCCACTTATTTCATGAAGTATAGTTGTATCAACATCTTTAATTAACTGTTCCAATGTCTGTCTCCTCAGGTATTTTAATTTGGTCATTAGGCAGGGGTATATCTGTCTGCATCATGATAAGCTTAGTGATCTACTGTCTTTGTGGCATGTAAATGTCTTGATTGATTTACTAAGGAAGTTGATTTATTTCAGTAGCCTAAGGCCTTGTGTTTGTGGGATGTTTGTACAGCAGAAAGCAAGGTATCGTGTGGGGCACTCAGTGTGGTGATTTGTTTCAGGGCAGGTATAGGTTCACTTTGGAGATCTTATGCTGATGCTTGTGAATGTGGGCACCCAGTGTCCAGGGAGTATGCAGCTGGGCAGTTACACTGGTCTGGGGGGGACATAACCCTTGTGTGTGTTGGTCTAAGGCATGGGGCCCTTTGTGCACAAATGTAGAGCTGTGGCAGCAGGTTGGTATTATGCCTTCATGTATTGGGTGTTGATGCGATCCAATTACACAGGTCAGCACTTTCTCAGAACTGGGAAGTGTGGCTGAGGCCGGCCGTGCACATGCATGGTCCTAGTTCTGCTATAAAATGAGGTTCCCAGAGCTGAATGATGTGATTGGGGCCTGTGCACATGCATGGGTCTAGAAGTGCCATAAACTGATGTGCAGAGTTCAGGGGAGCATGATGAGGATGCGCAATACTATGAGCAGGGAAGCAGGGGTAGCCCGAGTATGTAGGTTAGTGCAGCCACAGCCTTTATAAGCTGGCAACAGGGAAGGGGATATAGTACTTGGGAGAGGTGCAGGAGAGGTGGACTGTGCTGCATTTGGGGTGCAGGGGAGCAAGTGTGTGCACTGGGGGCTGGTTGGGTGGGGGCACCTGGAGTGTGTGGAATGGAAGTGGGTTTTGGGGTTTGTGTGTGTGGGGTGTGGGGTGAGTCATTGGTCAAGGGGCTGCACTGGTGAGGTTGGTGCACCCAAGAAACGTGGTCTGGCTTACTTCTTAGTCCCCTGCTCACTCCTATGGGCTCCATGCCTTTGTGCCAAACTCCAGCTTTCTGCCTCTCAGTTCCTTAGCCACCCCCCTGTGGTGGATTATCACTAGTCTCTGGGTTCACTGTGGTTGCTGTACACTGAAACTACTTGGGGATGTTAGAATCCACCTTAACTATAAATGCAGATAGAACAAAAATAAAGGAATTGAAATAACTGTACCCTGTAAACAGTAATTCAAAAAAAGCAGGAGTAGCTATATGAATTTAACAAAGCAAAATTCAGATGAAGCAAAACTATCAAAGAGAAAGAGTGATATTACATATTGACAAAAGGAATCAATTTTCCAAGAAGACACAACAGTACTTGATATGTATGTACCTAACAAGAAAACAAAAATATGCCTAAGACAAAAAAGAATAGCACTGCAAGGAGCAAAAGCCAAATCCACAGTTAGCATTGGAGACTTCACTGCTCCTCTCTCATTAACTGACATATCCAGCAGGAATAAAATCATGAGAGAGCTGAACTGAACAGCACATCAATCTACTGGTTTTAATTGACATTTATAGAATATTTCCTACAACAGTGGAGGAAGCATTTCTTTCAATCTCATTTGGAGTACTCACTAAATTATAAAATATTCCCAGGATCAGAATACAAATCTATACACATTTTAAAGAATGAAAATCATACACAGTATGCCCTCAGATGACAGTGGAATTAAACAAAAAAGTAAAACAGCATGAGAGCTGGAAAATCCCAATATACCTGGAAAGTAAACAACACACTTCTAAAAAACACATAGGTCAAACAGAAAATCTCAAGAGAAATAAGCATTTTTAAGATAAATATGATAAATTTTGAGATAAATATACATTGAAAAGAGGTGCTTAGAAGGGAGTTTATAGTAATGAATGTGTATATTAGAGAGAAAAAGATATAAAAATCAGTGATCTGATTCCTCACTTTAGGATATGAAAGAAAGAAAAGCTATATAAACAAAAAGTAACCCAAAGATAGAAAGAGAATAGGTGTCTCTTCCTTCACTTGTTTATTCTCCTAACTGAAGCTTAGTGCAGGATGGGTAGGCAGGAATCCAGTTTGTCTTTTTGTTGGATACTGAATCTATGGGTCCCTGGACACAGAATAAATCGTCAACAAATATTTGTTGAATGTAATAATTTTAATGCGTGAACTTACTTGATTATTATGGTGATTCAAGGACATAAACATAAGGGCTTTATACCGAATTTTATTATGTAAATATTTGAATAATATTATGATAAAGTAAATTCATCCTTTTGCATAAAACTTGTGCAAGAATATGAATGGTAGCATTATTCATAACACCAAAAAATGTGCAAACAACCCAAATGTTAATCACCTGAAGAAATTATTTTTAAAATTCTGTAAATCATACAATGGAAAATTGTCAAGCAAAAAAGGTGATAAAGTACTGATACTTGCTAAAACAGGGATGAAAATGAAAATATTATGCTTCATGAAAGAAGCAAGAAACAAAGTCCATGGAGGAGTGATTGTGAGTACATGAAGTGTGCTGAGTAAGTAAAAACATAAAGACAGATAAAAGATTAGAGATCACTAGGAGATGAGAGAAAAAAAGTGGTGGCAAGGAATTGCTATGGGTAGAGTTTCTTTTTGAGGTGATCAAAATGTTCTTGGATTTGATAGAGGTGCTGATTGAACAACCCAGAGTTGTATACTTTAAAAGGCTGAATTTTATGTTATGCAAATTATATTTGAGTTAAAAAATCTTAAGTGAATACTGCCACCTGTTAGATTTGTCTTGAAATGGAATCTAGACAACATGTAAATGAAAGAAACCCTGATCTGTTTAGTGATCATTGAAAGTATCTCTGAAACTCTCAGAGTGCAGACAGTTAGAGGGATCTAGTGAGATTTTAATGTACATCTTCAAAAGGGGTCTCTGTCTTTCACCCTTTTCTCTCTGTTATAAGGATGCTCCACTATTGGATTTAAAATGATCACTTCCTTTGCCATATATGGTCCTTATTAACAGGTTGTCAGCAGATAAGAATTTTTGGTGACAACATGCAACTCACTACATCTGCATTCTGACCTCCCAAAATTCAGGTCCATTTCACATTTGCATACACTCATCCCAACCTTGCATCTGCAAAAGACTTAACCTATAAAAGCATCAACTCTGACATCCAAAAACTCAAATAAACATCATTAGCTCAATGAGACCCCAATACATCTAAATTACCTAAATCAGGCATTACTGGATATGATCCATCCTGGGAACAAATTATATCTTCACATGTGGACCAGGGAATACAGAAAAGAAGTAATCTTTTTCCCAAGTAAAATAATGGAAAAAGAATAGAATAGTCACTCTATTTGCAAAAGGGAGAAATTGGAAGAAACAAAAGGATCATTGGTCACAAGCCAGTTTGAAACCTAGTAGATAAAATACTTTTAGATTTCAGATCTTGGAATGATCCTCTGTGGCTCTTGACTCTGCCCCATGGGACCATGGCAGTGTAGAATAGCTCCTCTGAGATACTCTTCCTTTTATTGAGGTGTTTACTATGTCTGCAACAGGGTAGCTCCACAAACTACACCCTACAGTCAGTACTTGAAGAGTCCAATAAGCTTCTTTCCCTTTGCCTAGAAGCTGTCTATTTCAATTCAAACTTTCAGTAAGGAGGAACTACCTGGAGAGGGCACCTTAGTCCTTCCTTGACAGTAGTGATGGTAGGGGGGGAGATGGAAGCTCAATGAAGAGAAAGCAGAAATCTTTGTCAGGTGCCCCCCACCCCCTTGCTGTACTCCACAATTCCCCTGTAAAATACAAACAAGTTTCAAAGAAAAGAAGTACCCAACCAGCTTTGATATTACTCTTTTGATCTCATTCTCATAGATGACTCTGCTGTACTCTAACAATTTTCCCAGAGTGCAGGAGTATTTCCACCACATTTGCAGCAGTCAGTGGATGGTACTTCTATCATAGGTAACTTTTTGGAGATGGATAAGCAGCGTGCATGAACTGATGAGAAATAGCTACATGGCCATCCAGGGAGTAAAAGTCATTGGCATTATGCAATCTGGGAATAGGAGTCTCCATTTCCTCCTTCACAAGCCCTCCAAGGTGGTCTTCCTGAGTACTTCTGAATTGACAAATATCCAGTGGTGGAACTGGAATGTTCAGTCATTTTCCACATTGAACAAGAACACCAGGTGTCTGAGAAGCTGAGGGCAGTGCAAGGGCTGCCAAATGCCTGCACCCAAAGAGTAGCAGCCAGTACTGACAGCTTGTATTAGGGCCCTAGATGACATTTTAGGGGGGGACTAGCCCTTCCCTAACAATCTTTCAGTGTGCCAGCAGAATCCAACATGGATATGGTTGGAGTTAGGCCTTCATAAAATGTACAAGGCTGGGCACACAAGAGAAGAAAACAAAAACTGCATGGTAATAAGGCACTGGAGGTTTAGGCAGGAAAGGGGAGACTACAGATAAAGGCAGGCAAGGCCCCTGTAAGTGTACCAGAGGGGCTTTCAGGGGCCAACTCATGGGCTACAGGGACTGTCTAGAACCCTACACAAAAGGTCTGACATTGCACCTCAGTCCCACTTTTATGACACTTTGACCTTAAAGGGACACTTCTAACACCCTCATGTAAAGACATCCATACTCTTTCTCTGATCAGAGGATTCCAGGGTGCAGAGAGGCCACAAGTTACATGTTTCCAGCTCTTAACTCAGTACCCTAAAACAGCCTTTGAAATGGGGAAGGTCTAAGCTTCTTCTGCTCTAATGTGCCACCTGCTCCCAAAGGCAAGCCACCTACCCTTACACTAGACACCACCTTGCTAAGGGTATCATTGGCACTTAAGAAAGGGATACGTGCTAAGTTATTAATCATGACTTTGCCCACTTCAGATTTGATTATGTGCTCTGCCAGTTGCTGGAGATACCGGCAGCCTGTATTTCAAATGTAAGCAGTGGGTGAAGGTTGTTATGGAACTCTTATTCCAAAACCACTGAGATGAAGTGAACTTCCAACAGACAGTTGGATGAGCTCCCATACTTCAGGAGGACTAGGAGAAGTGGGAGGCTGCTTTCTGACTATCAGCAGTCCAGAATGAATAGAAGGAAGAAGAATCCATGATGTGGGCATGTCTGCAGGGTTTTATCTTTTCTTGGAGGTCAGCTTCACTCTTGTAAGGCCTTTGGTTGACTTCAGTTCCTTTGAAGTGTGCCAGATTTGCAGGCTGGGATGGTGAACACAGCCTGGAGCTGAGGGATTTCAAAAGCCCATGAATGTCCTGTTGGGCAGAAGGAAGGCCAGCATCATGAATTGGAAGCCTGGTCCTAACTTCTTGAACATTCTTTTGTTCTTGAAGTAGGTCTGAATTGGAGGAAGAGGAGCTCTCTGTGGTCACTTGGGAACTGGAAAGTGACCCCTGCTTGCCCAAACCTGGCAAAGCTGAAACCTTTATATCGGGAGAGGAGAGAACCCCAGTGGCATATTTTTCACCTGGGGTCATTTCTCAGTCCATTTCAATTCCTTACTCTCTTACCACTTCCCTCTCCAGGCCCCAACTCCATAAAACAGCAAGAATCTTTTATTCAGGTATCTCATTGCTGTGATTCCCCTCATCTGCACACAAATATCTGATCCCCACCAAGAATCATTCATGAAGAAAGTGGAATAAAATGGAACCAGCACTTTTCCAATTAAGCCTGTGGCTTATAAAGATGCAACACGCAATGAAAAATTTCACTGTTACTTCAAGGAGCTCCAAAGTATGAGACAAACATTGGCAACATTGAAGGAAACAATTGATGTTTCAATAATAATAGTAGAAGGCTTTTATACCTCACCCTCTATAGATAGAACAACCAGACAGAGGATCAGCAAGGAAATAGAGAACTTAAACAATTTGACAAAAGTATAAGATCTAACAGACGTATATATGTCATTGCATGCCAAAACACTAGGATATACATTATTCTCTAGTGCTCATGAAACATTGTTCTAGTTTGCTAGCTGCAAGAATGCAGTATACCAGAAACAGAATGATTTATGAAAAGGGGAATTAATAAGTTGCTAACTTACAGTTCTAAGGCTGTGAAATTATCCAAATTAAAACAAGTCTATAGAAATGTCCTATCCAAGGCATCCAGGCAAAGATACCTTGTTCAAGAAGGATGATGACAGTCAACATTTCTCTCTCAGCTGGATGGACACATGGTGAACATGGCAGCATCTGCTAGCTTTCTCTTCAGGCCTCTTAGTTCATGAAGCTCCTTGGGAGGCATTTTCTTTCAACAGCTCCAAAGGTCACTGTCTGTGGACTCTGCTTCTCATGTCTATGTCATTCTGAATCTTCCTCCAAAATGCTTCATCTTATAAATATTCCAGTAAACTAATCAAGATCCACATAGAATGAGTGGAGGCTCATCTCTATCTAATCAAGCTTAATACCCACAATTGATTGAGTCATATCTCCATGGAGATAACCTGGTCAAGCTTCCTACCTTAAGCACTAAATAGAGATTAGAAGAAATGGTTGCTTCCACAAATTGATTAGGATAAAAACATGGCTTTTCTAATATACATAAATCCTTTCAAACCAGCACAAATATTGTCTATGACAGATCATATGCTAGGATACAAAACAGGTCTTTATACATTTTTTTTTGCATGGGTAGGCACTGAGAATCAAACCTGGACCTCCAGCATAGCAGGCAAAATCTCTGCCTGCTAAGCCACCATGGCCTGTCCTTTTTTTTTTTTTTTTTTTTTTTTTCTTTTTTTAAACATTTTCTTGTTTTATTGTATTCTGTTTCTCCGTTTTTGTTACATGGGCTGGGGCCGGGAATCGAACCGAGGTCCTCCGGCATAGCAGGCAAGCACTTTGCCCGCTGAGCCACCGCGGCCCGCCCGGCCTGTCCTTTTTATACATTTTGAACATTGAAATTATCCAAATCACTTTCTCTGATCACAATGGCATGAAGCTGGAAATGATAATCACCAATGAATGGAACTTTCACAGATATGTGTAGATTAAATAACACTCTCTTAAACAGCCAGAGGGTGAAAGAAGAAATTGCTAGGGAAATAAGTAGTCTCTGGAGATGAATGAAAATGAGATTACAATACATCAGAATTTATGGGAGGTGGCAAAGGCTGTGCAAAAAGGGAAATTTATTGCCCTAATACCTATATTATAAAGGAAGAATGAGCAAAACTTGAAGACTTAACTGCCCACCTGGAGGAACTTGGGAAAGAAGCAAACCAATCCCAAAGCAAATAGAAGAGAAATAACAAAGATTAAAACAGGGTTAAATGAATGAGACAAAAAGAATAGAAAGAATCAATAAAACTAAAAGTTAGTTCTTTGAGAAAATTAATTAAATCATTGAACCACTATCAAGGCTGACAAAGAAAAAATAGATAATTCAAATAAACAAAATCAGAAATGAGAGACAAGTCATTACCACAGACCCTGAAGATATAAAAGAAATCATAGGAAGTTTCTATGAGCAACTGCAAGCCAACAAACTAGATAACTTAGATGAAATGAACAAATTTCCAGAAAAACACTGTGATGGTTAGGTTAATGTGTCAAATTGGCCAGATAACAGTGCCCAGTTGTCTGGTCAAGCAAGCACTGGCCTATCTGTTGCTGTGAAGACATTTCATGGACTTATATCATGAGCATATTGGTTGCATCCACAGCTGATTACATCTACAGTCAGCTAAGGGGAGTATCTTCTGTAATGAGTGATACCTAATCTAATTATTGGAAACCTTTTAAGGAGGATTCAGTAGAGAAAATCCCTCTTTCTGCTCCAGCCAGCCAGCCAAACTCTTGTGTGAGTTCATTGAGAAACTTCGTTGGACCTGCCAGGCCACAGTCTGCCCTACACATTTTGGAGTTTTCCAAACACACAGTTGTGTGAGACACTTTTATAAATCTTATATGTACAGACATCTCCTGTTGGTTCTGTTTCTCTAGAGAACCATAACTAATACAGCTTTACAACTGGGAGTGGTTCTTGAGAAGCAAAATCTTAAAAATGGCTATTTACAATTGATTTACTACTCTAACTAGACTCAGAGCTACTAATATCTCTGTTTTCCATAATAGGATGGCACTGACAGTCCATGGTGTGAGTTGGCAAATGAGGTACTCAAAATGCTACCATTAGATTCTGTTAATTTTACATTTATATGAGGCAAAGCTCTGTGTGAAAATGTTTTTGAAACCTTTACAGGGTTTTGTGGAGTTAAGAGATATGGTGATTTTGCCTGGTTATTGTTAGGTATGTTGGATACAGTAATGAGGGAAAGGGATGAGTTGAAGGCTTCAAGTTTGCAGCTTAAGTGCCAAATGAAAATGTAAATGTTTCAATGAGTGGCCTCAAGGAAAATATTATTTGTAGCTACAGACTTGAGATCTCTGAAAATCAGATTGTTACAGTAAGAGCTTTACAATGTAAACTGAAATCTCAACATTTCAAGGTATGTGCTGTTAAAGTGAGGGCATTGATTGTGAAGGAATGGGATCCTTAAAAATGAAATGGCAACCTATAGATTCATAATGATGGCAGTGTAGATATTGAAACCATGTATTTTGCTGAGTCTTTTCCAGATATACTTGTAATGATCTGCCCTGAAGACATTGTAGCTCCACCTCTAGCCTGCCCGGAGTAAATGACTTCTGGACATCCAGTCAGTCCTGATGAATGAGCCATAAAACCTCCTCATGAAGAGAGTAACCATTCAGTGTCTCCAAGGAATGTAACTACCTGCCATGTGGAAATAGTCCTTGCTCCTCTACCTGGAGTGATTAATCCTGTCACATCAGATGAAACTGCAAAGGAATGCCTTGAGGTAATTGGCTTGGAAGACATTTCTAATTCTTGTCATGACCCACCTCCACCATCCCTGTTTCCTTCCAGATTTATATAACTAATGTCAGAGCAGGTCCCAAAAATTGAGGTACAAAGTATTACCCATGAGGAGATAAACTATATTCCAACTGCATGAGTTTTCCAATTTGTACAGACAGGAATCAGGTGAATATATGTTGGAATGAATTTCAGGGGTGTGGGAAAATGGTGGAAGAAACATAAAGCTGGATTAGGCTGAATTTATTGATATGGGTCCACTAAGCAGAGACTCTGCATTCAGAGGTATAGCTCGAAGGTTTATAAAGGACAGTAACAGTTTTTTGAGTGGTTGGCTGAAATATGGATCAAAAAGTGGACATTTCTTGAGGTTGAAATGCCAGAACTGCCCAGGCTTTATGTAGATGAGTGGATACAGAGGCTGAAGGAGATTGGAATGTTAGGGTGGATTTATCATGGAAGGTCTGCTCCTACCTCCAAGAAATATCCAGAGGGCACACCTTTTACCAGAACTGTGAGAAATAAATTTGTGGGACTAGGTCCATCATCCCTGAAGAGTTCTATAGCTGCCCTTCTTTGTATATAAGATGTTACAGTGGGAACTGCTGTCCTTGAGCTGGCATCCTTAAACACAATAGGGATGATCAGATCTTGAGATGGCAGAAGCTATGTGGCAGCACTTAATCACCAAAGACAAGGTAGGCATGGCTATCATAATGGACAGCAGACTCAGAGCAGGAGTCAAAATAATCTGACTTACAGAGACTTCTGGTACTTGACATAGATCATGGGGTACATAGAAGTACAATAGATGAATACTCTACTCTGTTCTTGTTTGAGCTGTATAAGTAGAAGAGTTCTATGTCAACTGTACAGAAATTTAACTTGAGTTACAAAAAGAAATGGTCCTGCTTCTTAAATAATTTCTAAACAGACACAGTTTACAGACCCAGAGCCCCTTGAATGAAGGGAAAAGCCAAGTTCCTTTGCAGAAGTACTCTGTTATACTGCCACAGATTTATACTGTTAATCTTCCTACTAGCACTCCCCAAGGAGGACTCTGGTGTTTTATCAGGGTAACTGTGCACTGGGGAAAAGGAAGTGATCAGAAATATCAGGAAGTGCTAGACACTGGTTCAGAAGTGACATTAATTCCAGGGGCCCAAAATATCACTCTGGTCCACTTGTCAGAGTAGGGGCTTGTGTAAGTCAGGTGATAAATAGAGTTGTAGCTCATGTCCATCTCACAGTGGGTCTAATAGGTCTCTGGACCCACTGTGTAGTTATTTCTCCATTTCCATAAAGCATTATTGTAATAGACATACAGAGCACCTGGAAGAATATTCACATTGACTCTGACTCATAGAGTAAGAGCTGTTATTGTAGGAAAGGCCAAAAAGGAAAGGAACTGCATAGCAAAATAGTAAATCAGAAGCAATACTGGATTCCTTGAGGGATGGTAGAGGTTAGTGCCAGTCTTAAGGACTTGAAAGATGCAGGGATGGTGATTGCCAGCATATAACCATTCCACTCTCCTATTTGGCTGGTGCAGAAAACAAATGGGTTATGGAGGATGACAGTGGATTATCACAAACTCAATTAGATGGTGACTGTAATTGCAGTTGCTCTTCCAGATGTGGTATCATTGCTTCAGCAAATCAACACATTCCTTGGTACTTGGTATGTTGCTAGTGATCTAGCAAATTTCTCTCAATAGCTACGAGTAGAGACCACCAGAAACAGTTTCCTTTCAGTTTGCAAGGTCAGTAATATACTTTCACTGTCCTACCTCAGGGGTATATCAACTCTCCAACCATAAATGACAATCTTCTCCCCACAGAATTTGATAATTTCTCCCTCCCACAAGACATCACCCTCATTGTTTTGGTGATATCATATTGACTTGCTCTACTGAGCAAGAAGAAGTAACTACTCTAGACTAATTGGTAATGGATTTACATGCCAGAGGATGGGAGATAAATCCAAAAGAAATACAGGGTCCTTCCACCTCACCAGTTTTCTAGGTATCCAGTAGTGTAGGGCATGTTGAGATATTCCTTCTAAGGTAAAGGATAAGTTGTTGCATCTGACCCCTCCTGCAACAAAAAAAAAGAGGTGCAATGCCAAGTTGGCCTCTTTGGATTTTGGTGACAACATATTCCTAAATTAATGTGTGTTGTTCTAGTCCATCGACAGAGTGACCTGAAAGGCAGCTAGTTTTTAATAAGAGGAGCCTCTGGGACAGCTCCAGACAGCTCTACAAGCTGCTCTACCACTTGGACAATATGATCTGGCAGATCCAATGTTTCTGTAAGTGTTAGTGGCAAACAAAGATGTCATTGAGAGCCTTTGACAGGCTTCTATAGCAGAATTACAATGTAGACACTTAGAATTGTAGACAAAGCCATAGTATGCACTGCAGATGATGTCTCTCCTTTGGATAAATAGCTGTTGGCTTGCTAATGGACCTTAGTAGAGACTGAACACTTAACCATGTGGTGCCAAGTTACCATGAGACCTGAGTTGCCCATCATAGACTGGATATTGTCTGACCCACCAAATCATAAGGTTGGGCATGCACAGGAGCACTACTTCATAAAATGGAAATGGTAGTGCCAGAACAGGTCCTGGATGCACAGTAAGTTACATGAGGAAGTGGACTAAAGGCCCTTCATCTGCTCTTCTCTCACATACATCTCTTTCCCAGCCCAGAGCTATATCTTCTTGGGGAGTTCCTTACAGTCAATTAGCTGAGGAAGAGAAAACTCAGACCTGATTTAAAGATAATTCTGCACAGTATGCAGGTACCGACTGAGAGTGGACAGAACTTTGAGCAGTACACTTGGTTGTTTATTTTGCTTGGAAGGAGAATTAGCCAGAAGGGCTTTTGTATACTGACTCATAGGCTGTTGCTAAGGCTTTCACTGCATGGTCAGGGTCTTGGAAGGAACATGATTGGAAGATTGATGACAAAGAGGTCTTGGGAAGAAGTGTGTGGATCACCTTTCTGAGTGGACATGGAACATGAAAATACTTGTGTCCCATCTGAATGCTCACCACAGATTACTTCAGCAGAGGAAGGTTTTAATAATGAAATATATAAGATAACCCATTCTGTGGATACCAGCCAACCTCTTTCCCCAGCCATTTCCATCATTCCCTAATGGGCCCATGAACAAAGTGGTCATGGTGGTAGGGCCGGTAGTTATTCAGGAGCTCTGCCACATTGACTTCCACTCACCAAGGCTGACCTGGCTACAGCTACTTCTGAGTGCCCAATCTGCCTGCAGAGGAGACCCAAACTCAGCCCCCAATATAGCACCATTCTCTGAGGTGATCAGCTGGCTATATGGGGGCAGGTTGATTACATTGGACTATGTCCAACATAGAAGGGCAATGATTTGTTCTAACTGGAATAGATGTTTCCTCTGGATATGGGTTTGCTTTCCCTGCATGCAGTTCTTCTGCCAAAATTATCATTTGTGGACTTAAGAAATGCTTTAACTGCCAGCATGATATTCCACACAACATTGCTTGTGAACAATGAAAACACTTCACAGCAAATAAAGTGTAACAATGGGTACATGCTCATGAATTCTCTGGTTGCAATTTGTCCCCATCATCCAGAGGCAGTTAGGTTGATAGAACCATGGAATTGCCTTTTGAAAACTCAAGCACGGTTAAACCTAGGAAGCAATACCTTGCAGGGTTGTAGCAATGTTCTACAGGAGGCTGTGCATGCTCTGTACCAGCACCCAATATATGGTGCTGTTTTTCCCATGGTCAGGATTCATGGGTTCAGGAATCAAGGGGTGGATAAGAGAGTTGTGCTTCTTACTATTACCCCAGTGATCCACCAGGAAAATTTTTGCATCCTATCCCTGCAAACTTGAGCTCTGCTGGTCTACAGGTTTTAGTTTCTGAAGAAGTAGTGCTTCTTCCAGGAGAGACAGCAATGATTACCAACAGCTCAGTAACTTCAAGAATGAAGATTTGGGTTACTCCACCAGACAAAGAGCCATGTCCAGCTGAAGTGCTTGCTGAGGATAAAGGGAGCATGATATGGGTAGTGGAAGAAGATAGTGATAAATGTGAACTACAATCATGTGATCAGTTACAGAAGTGAGGCCTATAATGGTATGACTATTCTTCCTTGCTTTGTAGTTAGTATCTATGTATGAATACATAAAGCAAGTATCTTTGTTTTTCTATTTTATCTCCTTATCATATAACATAAGTTGTTTTGTTCATTATTGTATTTAAATTGTAAGATCTAAAGATTAAGAGTGAATATTAAGTAATATAATTAAGATAATTATATTAAAAAATAAATAATGTTAATATAATTAATATTAAGTAATAAAAATAAGAATACTTATTTTAATAAGTAAAATTTACCCAAGATTTACACACTATTCTGGAGAGATTTAATGTGTTTCAGTTGTATACAGGACAGTTGAGAATTGTTTGGCCTGGGAAGAATGTGTCTGTTATTATTTTCTATTTAGAGATTACATATGGTTTAAGGTGATGTGTATAATGCCAATTTGACAAGAGGTCAACTGTGATGGTTAGGTTCATGTGTCAAGTTGGACAGATGATAATGTCAAGGTGTCTATTCAAGCAAGCATTGGCCAATCTGTTGCTATGAGGACATTTCATGGACAATACCATGAATGAGCATGTTGTTTGCATCCATAGCTGATTATATCTGCAGTCAGCTAGGGGGAGTATTTTCTGCAATGAATCACACTTAATCTAATCACTGGTAGGCTTTTAAGGAGGATTCAGAAGAGATGATCCCATATTTGCTTCAGTCAACCAGCCTCTCCTGAGAGTTCATTGCACTCCATCATTGGAGCTGCTTGCTCATGTCCTGCCCTACAGATTTTGGACACTTAAATCCCAACAGTTGCATGAGATACTTTTATAAATCTCATATCTATAGATAACCCCTGCTGGTTCTGTAGATAACTAATACATACACACTAACAAGCCACACTGACTTAAGAATAAATAGATGATCTCAATAAACCAATCACAAAAGCGAGATTGAAATCAGACATCAGGAATATCACCTAACTCATTTTATGATGTGAACATCACTTTAATACCAAAACTGGGCGAAGTTTCTATAAGAAAGGAAAACATCAATCCAATCTCCCTAATGAACATATATGCAAAAATTTTCAGCAAATCCAATCCAAAAATACGTTAAAATAATTATACACCATGATCAACTGGGATGTACAACATGAATGCACATTAACAAATCAAAAGGGAAAAGTCACATGATCATCTCAACTGAAGCTGAAAAAACATTTGACAATATTCAACACTCTCTTCTGATAAAAACATTTCAAAAGATAAGAATCAAAGGTAGGGCGCGGCGTGGCTGCTACTCGGATCGAGTTCCGGCAACTGTCCCCGCCCGGTGCGAGCCTCGCTCCTCGCTTTCCCGGACCATGGCGGCGGCGGCGGCGGCTGGCAGCTGCGAGCGGGTGGCGGGCTCCTTGGAGAGCGGCGAAAATCTGGCCAGAGGCGGCGCCCCCACCTCGGCCCCCGGGCTCCAGTGATGGGCGTTCGTGTCCTGCCCGGTGTCGAAGCGGCCGCTGTCTCGGGAGCAGCCCGGCCTCGCCGCCCCTCCCCTCGCGCACCCCTGCACCCTGACTCATCCTAGTCCCCACTCCCCGGCGGCGTGGCGGCGGCCGGGCCCACGCAGCGGCGGCCGGAGCAGGAGCAGCGAGAGGCCGCCTCGAGAATGAAGTTCAAGCCGAACCAGAGGCGAGCCTATGACCGCGAGGGCTTCAAGAAGCGGGCGCGTGTCTGTGCTTCTGGAGCGAGCAGGAGGACGAGGTGCTGCTTATGCGCAGCAGTCGGTATCCAGACCAGTGGATTGTCCCGGGAGGAGGGATGGAGCCAGAGGAGGAGCCTGGCGGTGCTGCCGTGAGGGAGGTGTTTGAAGAGGGTGGAGTCAAAGGAAAATTAGGCAGACTCTTGGGCATATTTGAGAACCAAGATCGAAAACACAGAACATATGTTTATGTTCTTGCAGTCGCTGAAATATTAGAAGATTGGGAAGATTCTGTTAATATAGGAAGGAAGAGAGAGTGGTTCAAAGTAGAAGATGCAATCAAAGTTCTCCAGTCTCATAAACCTATACATGCAGAGTATCTGGAAAAACTGAAGCTGCGTTTTCCACCAACCAATGGAAATTCCACTGTCCCTTCCCTTCCAGATAGTAAAATGCCTTGTTTGTAACTGCTGCACAGAGTTCTGGGTTGCCATTCAGTAATAGATGGAATTGGGAGGAACTTGACCACCATATGCCAGCTTATGGAGAGAGAGGCTTCCTTATTTTCCTTGGCAAACATCTGAATGACACTTGCAAACTGTCTGAATTTGCCATACAGGATTTTAAAACAATTTGCATGTTTTTCAGATGCTTTCATTTTTTTTAAGTGTAAAAATATTTTAATAAGCCAAAGCCATGAGGAATTTTTTAGATGCCTTAATATGGCCCCTCTACCCCCATCCCATGTTATTTTGGGTTGTCATTTTTTTTTTACAGCTTTTTCTAACTTTTTTTGTCCATTTGATTCAATCTGGTTTATTTTGTCAGGTTAACTTACTTGTGGGTATATTTCCCCCCTAAATTGTCTTCTCATTCCCACAGCATTAATGCACTCAACTCCTTCTGTGGCAAGGTACTTATTGGTGTTTGTGCTGGTTTGAAAGGATGTATGCCCCCTAAGAAAAGCCATGCTTTGATATAAATCCAATTTCTTAAAGGTAGAATAATCCCTATTCAATATTGTATATTTGAAACTGTAATGAGATCATCTCCCTGGTTATGTGATTTAGTCAAGAATGGTTGTTAAACTGGATTAGGGGATGACATGTCTCCACCCATTTGAGTGGGTCTTGATTGGATGACTGGAATCCTATAAAAGAGGAAACATTTTGGAGAAAGAGATTCAGACAAAACAGAGAATGCTGCAGCACCACGAAGCAGAGAGTCCACCAGCCAGTGACCTTTGGAGATGAAGAAGGAAAACGCCTCCTGGGGAGCTTCATGAAACTGGAAGCCAGGAGAGAAAGCTAGCAGATGACACCGTATTTGCCATGTGCCCTTCCAACCAAGAGAGAAGCCCTGACTGTGTTCACCATGTGCCATCTCACTTGAGAGAGAAACCCTGAACTTCATCGGCCTTCTTGAACAAAGGTATCTTTCCCTGGGTGCCTTTGATTGGACATTTCTATAGATTTGTTTTAATTGAGACATTTTCTCGGCCTTAGAACTGTAAACTAGCAGCTCATTAAATTCCCCTTGTTAAAAGCCATTCTGTTTCTGGTATATTGCATTCCAGCAGCTAGCAAACTAGAACAGTATTGAAGAAATTATACATCCATTCCAAAATTTGTTTTGTAGGATCACAATTTTAATTGATAAATTCCAGATTTGAACTACTTCTGTGTTGTGCAATAACTGTTTTGACAAAGGATTTAATTTGTTCTTTTCAGGAATGTCAGCTGGTTTGTCTTAATTTTCATAACTGGTATGGTATCAATAGCTACCTGATACAACTATTTCCCCTATAACTCAACAGTAGTTCAACACAAAGTATAACTACAGAGTTAGTGATTTTCAGGGAGATATTGTTAACAAATTGTATGCAGTAAATAAATTTCATGAAAACTATATTCATGGTATTTGATTTAACATGCTCAGTGACCAGTTCCCTTTATCAATCTCTCTACACAGTATACCTAGGAACCATATTTCTGTCACAATAAATGGCTTCTAAAACACATTTTATTTTTGAGTGTAGTGACATCTCTTCAGTTAAATTTCCTTGTTTGCTAATGGCCACAGGATTGGAGTCTAACCTTAAATGTCCAGGCAGTGATGGTGCACCACAATTGAGTAAAATGGCTCTCTTGTTCACTGTTCAGACTTAAATTGTTAGTTAGAACAATTTAAGAATTGCTAGAATGCCTCAACTTTTATAAATTATCAGTAGGTACTCTTTATCATACAACTAATTTTGGGGCACTATAACATCCTGAACTAAGAATTATTTTGTCTTATACTTCCCTTTTTAATCACTCAAAATCCAGAATCCTATCTCTAATGCACTGGGTATCTTTCCTGAAATTCCTGCACTTTCCCCACCAGGTCACAATCAAATGGGAGAAAAAAACCTTTAAGATGTAGGATGGGAGAAAAGGAAAGATCATTCTGTGCAGACTTAAGACATTTATAAAAATTTTACTAGTGAATATAAATTAGAGTTAGAACATTTTGTTCCAAAAATTGTTAACCTTTAAAAAGTTGCTACTAAAAAATAGAGTGCTGTTACACTTAAGGAAAGTTGGTGCCATGTTTTGAGATAAGACCTTGTGCCATAAATGCAGCTGAACTAAAATATAGACCTTAGTTCACAAATTAATGCTGTCGAGGGAATGGGTAAAGTAGAAAATAACCAATGACATAATTTCATTCTAAATTATGTAGTGTAATCAAATATGATCACCCAGAATTTTGTATTTTTCTTTTTACAGAGGCTATGTATTCTGGATGTTTTTTCAAAAGGAAACATTTAAAATTCCACAGTTGACACTTTGTATCAATCTTCAATGGGCTAGATTTTCTTGTTTTTTGTTTTTTCTTTTTTTAGTAATCTCTTAAAATTTTTTAAATTATATTCTTAACACAGCAGAGAAATGATATTTTTGTATATAAGACTGCTTTCACTTGAAATGCTGTCACAAGTATTTGGGGAAGATTTCTCTTGTATATGATATTCTTAGAGGTAATAATGCATGATCTTATTTTATAAACTCTTGAACTATGTAATTGACATGTAAAATGTATACAGTATTGATATAAACTATCTCTTAAAAAGTTAGCAAATAAATACTATTGTATAATTTTCTTTTGTCAGAAACACTTAGACTAAATAATGCCACTTGGGTCAGGATTTTCTTCAGTGCCATTTAGCAAACAATCATCTTTTTTAGTTTATGCAACTAGCAACATTCCAAGGTCTTCTATTTGTATGATGCAATAGAATACATTTCAACTGTCACACTATAAATTGTGGAGGATTCTTCTGGAGTCTAGCAAATTTAGAGGAAAGACCCTAAGGAAATTTCTTTCTCCTAAGAGAAAAAGCCAACATTTTCAAGCTAAACAGTTGAACCTACCACAGATAATAATGTCTGCTATCTCAGCCCTCCAGAGTTTGCAGTGTTGGGACTGTCATTTATGTTTTTTGTGTGGCAGTTGGATAAAATTGGGCAGCTAAACTGTTCAGTCACTTGTGCCTCCCCCCAAATAAAAAAGGTTTTGTAAATTAAGACTTGCAGACATGAGGTGTAGAAAGTGCCCTGCATGTTTTGTAAACAGGTGACATTTTCCACCAAGCACATGCCATTCAGTTTTCTGTTGATTACACACTATATAAAACAGCAAAAATGAGGTGGGGCAAATTATTGTTTACACACTGAATTACTTTGCATGGTATCATTTGAGATAATTGGTACAAGAATCTTTGACTTTTTTTTACATTTGGAAATATTGAATAAAAATGAAAAAAAAAGAATCAAAGGTAACTTCCTTAATATAGTAAAAGACATATATGTCAAGTACATAGCCAACATTGTACTCATTTGAAAGAGTCTGAAAGATTTTCCCTAAGATTTTGAATGAAACAAGGATACTTTCTGTCACCACTATTATTCAACATTGTACTAGAAGTTGTAGCTAGAGCAATTAGGCAGGAGAAAGAAACAGAAGACATCCAAATTGGAAAGGAAGGAGTAAAACTTTCATTATTTGCAGACAACATGATGCTATATTTGGAAAATCCTGAGAATTCTACATCAAAATTACTTGAGATAATATTTAAATTCAGGAAGGTGGTGGTATATAAAGATAATGTGCAAAAATAAGTAATGTTCTTATATAAGCAATGACCTAATTGATGAATCAATTAAGGAAAATATTTCACTCAAAATAACAATGAATAGAACCAACTATCTAAGAATGAACTTAACTAGGGATGTAAAGGACTTGGACACAGAAAACTATACAATACTGTTAAAAGAAATCAAAGAAGATATAAACAGCTGGAAGAACATTCTTTGCTCATGGATAAGAAGGTTAAAAGTTGTTAAGATGACAATTCTACCCAAATTGATCAACAGATTCAATGCAGTAGAAACCAAAATTCCAACAACCTGATTTTTGATGACTTTGAAAACTTAATCACCAAATTCATCTGGAAGGGAAAGAGACCCTGAATAGATAAAAGTATTCTTAAAAAAGAATAAAGTGGGAGAATAACATTTTATGATTTCAAAACTTATTATGAAGTCACAGTGGTAAAAACAGCATGGTGCTAGCACAAAGATAGAAGTATTGATCAATGGAATTGAATTGAGAGCTCAGAAATAGACCACCAAACCCATGGTCATCTGATCTGAAGCAAGGCCCCCAAATGCACAGAACTCTTGTCAATAAATGACATAGGAGAACTGGATATCAATAGCCAAAAGAATGAAAAAAGATCTTTAACTTTCATGCTATGCAAAAATTAAATCAAAGTATATCAAACACTTAGATGTAAGAACCAGTACCATGAAAATATAGGGAACTATCTTCAAGAACTATTAATAAAAAGTAGCATCCTAAACTTTACATCCAAAGCACAAGCAACAAAAGAAAAGATAGTAACTCAACAACAAAAAAACCAACAACCCAATTATAAAATGAGCTAAAGATATGAATAAGCATTTCTTTCTGAAGAGCAAATACAGATGGGCAAAAAGCATAAGAAGTGGTGCTCATTTTCATTAGCTATAAAGTAATTGCAGACAAAGACTACAGTGAGATACCACTTCACACTTATTAGAATGGCTGCTATTAAACAAACAGGAAAGTACAAATGCTGGAGAGTATGTGGAGAAATTGGGACACTTATGCACTGCTTGATGAATGTATAATGGTACAGACACTATAAAAGACAGCTTGATATTTCCTTAAGATATTAAATATCGAGTTGTCCTATTACTTGGCAATACCACTTCTTGATATATACCTAGAAGACCTGAAAGCAGGAACTCAGACATTTGCCCACCAGTGTTCATAGCAGCATTTATTCACAATCATCAAAAGATGGAAACCATCCAAGTGCCCATCAACACATGAGTGAATTAAGAAAATGTGCTATATATTTATGATGGAATATAATGCTGCAGTATCATGAAATGACATTCTGAAGCAAGTGACAGAATGAATTAGTTCTGAGGACATAATGCTAAGGAAAATAAGCCAGACACAAAATGATTGATATTGTATGATTCCACTTTTATAACCAAGGTAAAGTTAAAATCAGAGGCTTATAATACAGAATTTAGGAGATCCAGAGATATATGGAAGCAAGAGATGGGTGGAGGTTAGCTAATGCAGTTGAAATTAAAAGTAAGGGAATATATAGAAATGAAGACAATTCACTAGTGGGTCTATAAGTAATATTACCTTACTGATGGTTAACATGATTGAAAGGGATTGTACAGACCCATTTGTCCCACTGATAAACATTACAAATATAAATAAGTTCTTGCATGAACTACTGCAAAGGTATGAATCTTGCACAAAGAGTGTGTAAGTTTGGGGTAGAGGAGGAAAACTGCTTTTGCATGCTACGGGCTATGTTCAACACGAAAACATCAAAAGTACCACAGCAATACCTGGGGTAAATAATGGGGTGAGGGACAAGAATTAAGGGACCATTTGGGTTTTATAATTGGTGAGGGTGTGTTTAGTGGTTAGCTTTCTCCTGGGAACAATGAAATTGTTTAAAATTATAGTTTTTGATAGACTGTTGACTTTGCACATTACACATGATGCCCAATGAATGGAGAGGATGGCAGGATGCACTGATTGATAAGTATACTGGTGAATGATGGTGTATAGATATGATCAAATATTGTGCTGGTACAAAAAGAAACGAATTTGTGAGGCATGCAGCATTGTGATTGAACCTGTGGGACATTTGGTGAGGCAAAATATGCCAGAAACAAAAGACCAAATATTGTATGGTCTCATGCAGAAAATACTTATAAGGAAACAGGGGCTTAGATTGTGAGCTCTTGCAGTGGTCACATTTATTCTGGGCTAGTAATTGTTATTTCTGGAGTTTGAGAGCATGTTTTATGTATGTATAACCTGGTAGTTAGATATAGGAAAAAAGCCAATCAGATTGGGGCTAAGTTAACTCAGAATACAGGGGTAAGGAAGGCATTGTATTACAGAACTTCATCTACTCTTTGAGGTCAAAGTAATAGAGATTTATTTTGTACATAACCTAAACTTTCTGTAGGACATAATCTAACTCCACTTCTCTGGATAGATCATTCAGTCAAAATAGAGAAAGCCCAGAATAAGATGAGGGCCTTTAATTTTGTAGATATTAACATAATGCCTAGATAAATCTCAGAAAACATTAAGCAGATAGTCAAAAAGTATTGGCAAAGGCTCTTGAGGGATGGAAGAAAAAATAGGGAACTATTAAACTTTACCATGGGGGGAAATTCTGATACTATATCTAATATTAGGAGCATCCAAATCAATAGGTCATGTCCTTGATCTTGAGGCTTACTCTTTTGAAGTCTATGTATGTAGAGGAGAAGTTTAGCCTACTTATAGGTATGATAAGAGTTACTTCCAGAGGACCTCTTTTGTTGCTTAGATATGGTCTCTTTCTAAGCCCAACTCTGCAAGTGAAATCATTGCCCTCCCTCTATGTAAGACATGACATCCATGGATGAAAGTCTCCCTAGTGGCATGAGAGATGACTCACAGGGATGAGCCTATCCCCAGCATCATGGAATCAACAATGCCATTTCGACCAAAAGGGGAAAAATAAGTGTAACAAATATAGCATCAGTGGCTGAGAGAGTTGAAATAGAGTAGAGAGGCTACTCTGGAGGTCAATCATATGCAAGCTTCAGTTAGACATTGTTACTTATCATATCTTGCCAAATCCCAACCAAATCACTGCTGCCAATTCTAAGGAACACCTAGGACATTAAATGAGTTTATGAAGGTTACATGCAGTAGGGTAACTTTCCAGAAACTTTCAACCTCCAAATGGGTCCCTTGACCAGATAAGTCCTGAAATGAAGAGGGGCAAAACTCTCCAGAACATCACTTAGTTCCGCTCCACATCCCATATTATTAAAAGCCCCTTCCAACAGAAAAAATTTAGAATGAGCATACCTAATACCTCTAAAGATTGGGAGAAAGATCAAAGATGATGGTCGAGTTATACAGAGAAGACAGAGTTTAAAAAATGAGTATAATTGCTGAATCACAATAATATTTCATTTAGTCTCCAGTAACTTAGAAAAGCTATAAGTAAAAAATCTAAAATTTTAGAATTGTAACTCATGCCAAACTCTGAAGTCTGTTCTACAGCTAAATGTTTTGATGTACTTTAAAATTTATGTTTTTTTGTGTATACATTATTGTTCACAAAAAAGAAGAAAGTTAATTTTGATGATAAATACACAGCTTTATGATGATGATGATATTGTGAACCATTTATTGTACACTTCGGATGATTGCATGGTATGTGAATATATAATATATAGCAATACAAAGTAAAAAAAATTAAAAAAATTAAAAATAAAACTACATGCTCTGACTACAGTATAAGATGTGTTATATAATATCAAGACCCAGATTGCTTCTGAAAGTAGGAATCCTAAGTGCATAGCTGGATTGTAGGAAGAGGAAGAATGAAAATGACACTGAGTGTCTATGTCAGGGTGGGGAATAGAGGGTCTGAGTTATGAGTGGGTCTGAGTTATGATATCTTTTCCACTAGTCAGTGGACAACTTTGGCATGGAATTACAAGTGACTGTGCAGTATAGAAGCTGACTTTCTGCAGAGGAGTTATGGCATCCTCTCTCTCCTGGCCTGGGGTATAGACACTTAGGTGATTGAGAGTTTGGAATGTCTGCACCTAGATACAAATTGCACAGATGTAAGAAGTACAGGGGAAGTCTTAAGTAGTAGGAGGACTATTTAATTCTAAATGCTTCGGTGAATCCAAACCTTCTGGATGAGAAAATTCTTGGTTATTGCCAACTTACTCTCATACTGAGCTTCTCTAGCTTCTGAAGATGGTTGTCTTCTGAATGAATGAGCCAATCTACTGAAAGAATTTTACCAGCTTTAGGCTCAGGAAGCCATCTACTTCAGACAGAATCACCATGATTATATCAACAGGTGGTAGAGAAACATCCAACAGAACCAGTGAGCCCAGAGTCTTCAGCTGGACAAGGTCTTTATTAACCTGTTAGCAAATGCAGGGACATGGTCTAGAATAAAGTGCTGCAGGAAATTTAATGGGTAAATCTCCTTCTTGATGCACCTTGACTTGAAAATTTCACAATTGTTCAATTCTGCATTTATCAGTGATTGTGGAAGTTTGGCTACTGGGTTTCCTCAGAAATGCAATATATATATCCATAGCTGGGATGAGACACCTCTTACTGACTCTCAATTAAATCTGGAATGCATCCCAAACTGTTCATGCCATGGATCAAGCAGCTTCCCACACTCATCTCATGGCAATCTGATCCCAAAAAGTGATGCATCAAGGCACAGGGCTCTATCTGAAACAGCTGAGTATGCATGAAATCAAAGACCTACAAATACTTACCTTCCTCTGGAGTCAGAAAATGGACTGAGTGACATTTAGGCCCTTTGATTATCTCAATTCTGCACTGACAACTCCAGATTGACCTCCTCCCAGTAGCTAGTGTCGACTCAGTGTTGTCATAGTATCCTGCAATCCAGGTACAAGGTTTATACTCCAAAGAACTGAAAGCAGGGAAATGAATAGACATTTGCACACTAAAGTTTATTGTGACATTATTCACAATTGTCAATAGATGGAGGTAGCCCAAGTATACATCAACTGATGAGTTGGAGGGTGAATTGTGATATATAGATATGTAGACATGACATAGACATAGATATAGATACAGATAGAGATATGATGAATATTGTGCAGCTGCAGAAAGGGATGAAGTTATGCCTCAGTGAAACTTGAAGATATGTTGAGCAAAATATTCAAGAAAAGAAGAGTCAAATGTTATATGATCTCACTAATATAAATTTACTATAATGAGTAAGCTCTGAGAACTAAAGTTGAGAGCATAGATTATCAGGAGGTTAAAAATGGGCATAAATTGGGGAATTGATGATTAATGAGTTTGAAATGTTCAATAAGGTTTATTGAAAAGGTTCTTAGGTTGTACTGTCTTAGAGTTGTCACATTTATTTCTGAGTTTTAATTTTGTTACTAAATTCTGACATGCTGGACTTTTGGTATCCACCCTAAGCAGGGAGAAGGGACCACTCAGTGAGCACCCTCATTCCACATTCTCTAGTTGGTTACTTGTGAGATTTGTGGTTAGTATTAGGATCCCCAGAAGTTGGGTGCTACTGATGGGTCTTTCTCTCTATTGTGTTGTTACTGCTTAATTTACATTTCATCCCACAATTTTATCAAGGAGTTAACATCACATTTTAATCTCCAGACAGTATCCTCTAAGTCAGAAACCTCTAATATTTTCTGGCATATACTGAGGCACATAGACTCCAAAGCAGTTAAGGAGTTAAGAGTTCAGACCTTGTAGTCAGATCCTGGATCCACATTTTATAGCTGTATCTCACTAACCAGAAGAGCTTGCACAAGTTATATAGATTAAACATCTCCTGTAATACAGAATACCCACGCATGTGCTGCTGCCTCTCTGTATGGAATGCCAGTAACCCATTTAACACCAAAGCTCATTACATATTTATTGAGACTCCACCCTCAGGAACTATGACCCAGCAAGAGGAACCTCTGGAAAGAAGGAAAGGGGGAAAGGAGTTAAGTGTTTTTTCAAGGGGTTCCTCTTTTCCCAAGCTACCCATGAAACAAAGACAAGGTCAAAGAAGGCAAATGGAGTTACTTCATGTAAAGGACTGATTGTGGTTCATTATACACAACAGCTTTGGTAATGATACATAAAGTGGGAATTGGTCCTTCATTTTTGTTTTTACAAGGTCATCTCTGTCACTTTTCACACCCTGAGACTGGACTTCTTTTGAGGTCCCAGTCCTATGAAATCTGAAGAATAGGGTAGGAAAAAAAAGGACCTAATGCTATATCCTTCCCTAAAGGGAATATGGGCTTCCTCTGACCCTCAGTGCTCCCTTTACCCCAGTGGTTGCTCATGAGTGAATCATGAATGTGGGGTGTGTGAAGGGGAAGGGGCTGCAAGGTGGCAGTATTTCTTAGAAGGGACAGTGATTTGTCTGACATGAAGCTGTGTTTAAATAAGAGACAAACTGCTTCTGCTCAGATTGTGTGTTTATGTGTGCCTTGGGCATAATGAAAGGCATGAAAACCTTCTTCAAGTCTCCCCTTGGTTGTGAATACTTGACTTTGAAACTGCCTTTTTGGCTGCATCTTTAGTGAAGGAAAGTATGCTTCATCTCAGAAATATTGGAGCTTCCAATAGGGAGGTAGTGGGGGATTGCTTGAATGTTAATTAGACCCCCAAAGCCTTGAGGATCTTAATGGATGCTATCCAAAGCTACAAGAAAGCAGGCTTGGATTTTACCCATCTAGGACCCTAGCAGGATTGATGGGTGGTTGGGAGGTCAGATACATCCATTTGAGGAATAAACTGAAGAATGAGATATTCTTCTTTGTGCAGATTAAGATATCTGGGATATGAAATATTCAACGGACACTTTTTCTCCTCTTACACAAATTTTTATACTTTTATCTCAGTATGAACATATCAGTTGACAAGGTATTGGCTTGTCCTTACCAAACCCATAATTCTGACCAAAGGAATTGCATAGGGACTGGACACAGAACAAGAGCACTTTGAATAATAGATAAAGTGCTAAAGGAAGGGGTGCTGTGCTCTTTTCACCATATTGAGCTGGTGACCTTGGTTTTGCCTTAAATTTATCTCTGTGTTCTTTATTCTGTCAATTTCTAATTTTTATGACCTCATATATATATACAATAATTTTTAACTAAGCAACACCTCTAAAGGGAAACATAAGTGTATATTATATATTTACACTCACAAAGTGAAGAGAACAGACTGTTATGATGACTTGGAGTTTTGAAAAGGAGTCCAGGTCACAGAAGCATTTGGCTGAGGAAGTTCTCTCCATTATCACCATTTCCATCCTGCAGTGAACAAAACTAAAACATCAAAATACTGTTCTCAGAGGAGATATCATCCAATATTCTCATCCTCCCAATTATTCCAGTGTAAAAGTTTCTACAGCACTGTAGAAAGAAACTAAACTGAAGGAATAATATGTTAAATTTTGACTACAAAAAAATACAGTTAAAAATTTGTCTGAAACACATGGATCCAATAATGTAATTTTTCTGACCTATTCAGATGGGAATTTTATGAGAACTCAAAATCTTCCAAGAGTCCAGAGTGTCACTTATTGCAGGTAGGAGAACCACACTGCTCCTCAGAAGACCAAAGGTCACAGGATCATACAGTGATTATTTTTAACTATTTTGCCCTTAGGTCAGTACAAGTCACTTCATATAGTTTCAAAAAATTCTTATGAAATTTTGGATAAACTAAAGGACTATGAAACTAAAGACAAGAGAGACAAGAGCCAAAAACTGATATTTTATCCAGCAAGCAGTCTACAGGAAGTGTGGTTGCTGGCTGACTGCATGTAAACCAGAATTTGTTGAAAAGGAAGATGTCAGGTAGACTTATAGAAGGGCTCCCTTAATGGCCACTGACACCTGGAATACATACCCTAGTGTAAACCCTTCCCTTAGGTTGAAGACTGGACCTTGGTGAATAGAAGAGAATATTCCAAAGGAATAGTTAATAATTTTCTAAAATTATAAAAAGTTATAAAAGACTGTGGCTACCAACTTGCTAAAAGACTCTACTTTCTTCTCAAATTGTAAGCTTGGAAGAAGCAAACCTCCATGTGGGAGAGTCTAGGTTCCAGCCAACAGTCATAGACAAAGGTCTTCAATCCATCCTTTAGTTTAAGAGGAAGTAAATGCAGCAAAATGCCAGTTGAATGAGCTAGGAAGTAAATCCTCTCCAAAACAAGCCTTCAGAGCTCTTTGTCAAAGTTTGGCTCTCTGCTATCACTCTGTAGTTTATGTCTATATGCTAATACAATGCTGTGCTGGTTTGAGAATATTATGTACCCCAGAAAAGCCATATTTTAATATTGAACCAAATTTGTGCATACAGCCATTTATTTTCATACCGATTCAATACTATAGATTGGAAACTTTGTATTAGATTATCTCCATGAAGATTTAACACCCAATTCTCAGAACAGAGATGTTGACATTTGGAGATTCTTGAAGCCCAGCAGACATCAACATGATATGTTAAGGAAGCCTGAAACAGGAGCCTAGTGAAGCCAAGAGATGACAGCCAGCCCAGAAAAATGAGGGACCTTTAAAAGAACAGAGTCTGAAAACCACAAAGCCCAGGAGCAAGGGACCAGCAGATTCCCACCATGAAACTACACAGCTGACATAGGTGTTCCTGATCCATTGGCCTTTCTTTAATTAAGGTATCTTTCCTTGAATGCCTTACTTTGGACATTTTTACAGGCTTAGAACTGTAAACTTTAACTTATTAAATCTCATTCATAAAAACTGCTCCATTTCTGGTATATTGCAATCCAGGAGCTCACAAACTAAAATGAATGTGCAATAAAACAAGTGTTTGGACATTTTGATATGAAAGTCAAGAATGGAAAGACAGATATTTTTCTCACAATGGCATCCCAAGCCACTAGTAAAGTGCCTGCCACAGCTTCAATGCTGGATGGCTTCTGAGAAACAAATTTTAAGCAGTCTTACAATTGCATATGAAGACATATTTACTTTTAAATGTAGAGACATAGAAGCATATAAGAGAACCCTAAAATCAAGGTTCGTTACTCAAAATTCTCATTACTAAATTAATAAAAACATTTTTTTAAAAAAACTTCGGAAAGCTATTTAAAGAGTAAAAGACACAATATTTACTTTGGAAATGAATGTCTCTACACTAAATTTAAATTTTATTGCTCGGTTTTTCTTTGCAAATTTATCTCTATTTCCTTCATGAGAGCTCCTAAGACTTTTAAACCTTTAATTTTATTTAAAAAATAGTTGAAATGGGTGGGCTATGGTGGCTTCGTGGCAAAATTCTCACCTTTCATGCTGAGGATCCAGGCTCTATTCCTGGAGCCTACTCATGCCTCCCCAAAAAGTTGAAGTCATCATAATTAGTCACATCAGTAATGAATGCCTAATATTTGAGACTTCTAGGATTTTATAGTTTTAAGACATCAGATAAGTCTAAATAGAAGAGAACTGTGTTCTATGGTACATCAATTCCTTGGTGGTAAGATATGTTTATACTTGATGCATGAAAAAATAGCTTTCCATTAAACACATATTGGAAGCCTAACTATTTATACTTATACAGAGTAGCATTGAGAACTCAAACATGAGAGAATGATGGTAGTTTTTTTTTTTTAATTTTTTTATTAATCAAAAAAAGAAAAGAAATTAACACAACATTTAGAAATCATTCCATTCTACAAATGCACTCAGTAATTCTTAGTATCATCACATAGATGTATGATCATCATTTCTTAGTACATTTGCATCGATTTAGGAAAAGAACTAGCAAAACAGCAGAAAAAAATATAGAATGTTAATATAGAGAAGAGAATTAAAATAATAATACTAATAATATATATATATATAAAAAGGAAAAAGAAAAAAAAACAAAAACAAAAGATACAAACACACAAACAAACAAACAAAAAACCATATTTCAGGTGCAGCTTCATTCAGTGTTCCAACATAGTTACATTACACTTAGGTATTATTGTGCTGTCCATTTTTGAGTTTTTGTATCTAGTCCTGTTGCACAATCTGTATCCCTTCAGCTCCAATTACCCATTATCTTACCCTGTTTCTAACTCCTGCTGGTCTCTGTTACCAATGATATATTCCAAGCTGATTCTCAAATGTCAGTTCACATCAGTGGGACCTTACAGTATTTGTCCTTTAGTTTTGGGCTAGACTCACTCAGCATAATGTTCTCTAGGTCCATCCATGTTATTACATGCTTCATAAGTTTAGTCTGTCTTAAAGCTGCATAATATTCCATCGTAGGTATATGCCACAGTTTGTTTAGCCACTCGTCTGTTGATGAACATTTTAGCTGTTTCCATCTCTTTGCAATTGTAGATAATGCTGCTATAAACACTGGTGTGCAAATGTCCGTCTGTGTCTTTGCCCTTAAGTCCCTTGAGTAGATACCTAGCAGTGGTATTGCTGGGTCGTAATCCATTCTGCCATTCTATGTCTTTTGATTGGGAAATTCAGTCCATTAACTTTTAGTATTATTACTGTTTGGATAATATTTTCCTCTACCATTTTGGCTTTTGTATTATATATATCATATCTGATTTTCCTTCTTTCTACACTTTACTCCATACCTCTCTCTTCTGTCTTTTCGTATCTGACTCTAATGCTCCCTTTAGTATTTCTTGCAGAGCTGGTCTCTTGGTCACAAATTCTCTCAGTGACTTTTTGTCTATAAATGTTTTAATTTCTCCTTCATTTTTGAAGGACAATTTTGCTGGATATAGGAGTCTTGGTTAGCAGTTTTTCTCTTTTAGTACTTTAAATATATCATCCCACTGTCTTCTAGCTTCCATGGTTTCTGCTGAGAAATCTACACATAGTCTTATTGGGTTTCCCTTGTATGTGACAGATTGTTTTTCTCTTGCTGCTTTCAAGATCCTCTCTTTCTCTTTGACCTCTGACATTCTAACTAGTAAGTGTCTTGGAGAACGCCTATTTGGGTCTATTCTCTTTGGGGTGCGCTGCACTTCTTGGATCTGTAAATTTAGGTCTTTCATAAGAGTTGGGAAATTTTCAGTGATAATTTCTTCCATTAGTTTTTCTCCTCCTTTTCCCTTCTCTTCTCCTTCTGGGACACCCACAACAGGTATATTTGTGCGCTTCATATTGTCATTCAGTTCCCTGATCCCCTGCTCAAGTTTTTCCATTCTTTTCCCTATAGTTTCTGTTTCTTTTTGGAATTCAGATGTTCCATCCTCCAGTTCACTAATTGTAGCTTCTGTCTCTTTAGATCTACCATTGTAGGTATCCATTGTTTGTTCCATTTTTTCTTCTTTGTCTTTCACTCCCATACATTCTGTGATTTGTTTTTTCAGATTTTCTATTTCTTCTTTTTGTTCAGCCCATGTCTTCTTCATGTCCTCCCTCAATTTATTGATTTGGTTTTTGAAGAATTTTTCCATTTCTGTTCGTATATTCAGCATTAGTTGTCTCAGCTCCTGTATCTCATTTGAACTATTGGTTTGTTCCTTTGACTGGGCCATATCTTCAATTTTCCGAGCGTCATCCATTATTTTCTGCTGGTGTCTGGGCATTTGATCAGATTTCCCTGGGTGTGGGACCCGGCTGGTTGAAAGGTTTTTCTGTGAAATCTCTGGGCTCTGTTTTTCTTTTCCTGCCCAGTAGGTGGCGCTCGTGGCGCTCGTCTGTCTGCACGGCAGTCGGCCCGGGAAACCGCGCGTGGAGGGCGGGGGGTGTCGCCGGCCGCCCTGGCTTGGGAGAGTGCTGATCCTAATTGCCCAGCTGGCCCGAAACACCAAGTGTGACGGGGGGGCCCCGCTATCCAACGTTCCCAGTCAGACTGGGGAGCCACGTGCGTGGAGGGGACCCCAGTCGCCAGCCGCCCCGGCCGGGAAAACGCGCGCCCCTCGGGTAGCTCACCGCAGCAGATTCTCCCTGCCCGTTCAGCTGTTCCAGAATGGGGTACGCTGTCTTTTTGGTCTCTGTCGTGACTCCGGGAGCTGTTTTGTATTGTTTCTGTTTCTTTAGTTGCTTTTCTGGAGGAGGAACTAAGACCCGCGCGTTTTACTAAGCCGCCATCTTCCAGAATGATGGTAGTTTTATAAGTGTTCAGCAGGACTGATTCTTTTTCTGAAGGTTTTGAACAATATTAACCCAAAAGTCAGAACCCACAAAACACTGAGACCTCTGGGCAAAGAAAGAAAAGTTATAATCTATTTTCATCATCTGCATATTTATATATTATTTACACAATTAAAGGGAAAGATGTACACTAGTTATTTGTAGATTAGATCTTTCTTCCTTGGATTTCAAGTTGAAGAGGGTGTAACCTTTCATACATGGCTGATGAAGTTATTAACCACATAAAAAGACACTAACAAAACTCATTTTTCTAGAGCAAGAAATAAGCTTTGAGCTTTAGAATGTGGTAATAGCATACTCAAACTCAGTGTGCCCTGGATTTCCATCTTCATGAGTTCAGGTGAGTACTGGAAGGAATTTTTCCCAGGAGAGATGGACCTCCTTTATTTTGTAAATTAATCTTAATCTGAAGTCAATTGTGTTTCACTGCAGATAATCAGTTATAGGCTACCTGAGGGTAAGTTCCATTATTGTTGAGAAGGAACTCCACCAGGATTTAATTCATAAATAATTTTCAGAGAGGAACCTGTCATATTTTAAGATGTTGGGGTCTATTTTTCTGCAATTAGTCCCACGGAGGGGATGGAAGTCAAATAAATAAATAAATAAACATATAATGAGAAAATACAGGTCTTGCTTGAAGATAAAATAGTGTTCTGTTCAAGAGAACTTTAGCAGAGAAGGAAAAAGCTAAAGTAGATGAGTGTTCATAAAAGGGAGGGATTAAGAGAGGCTAATATTTAAACTGATGATGAAGGAAAATGAATATGAACTGGACTTATTTGTAACTTGGATTGGGGGGGAGATGAAGGAAGACAACAATGTTCAGTGCAGAATGAATAACAGATTTCCAGTGGGTTTCTGTGGTACCAAAAGGGGGTTTCAAGAGTTCATTCCTGGCTGCCTAAAGGAGCCATTAATTATGGTTGGGAATGAGAGGAGATATAACTTTCACTTGCTTGGAGGGAAGTAATTGGTTCAGTTTGCTAAAGCTGCCAGATGCAATGTACCAAAAATGTTTTTTTTATGACAGGGATTTAATAACTCACAAATTTATGGTTTTAAGGTCATAAAAACATCAAAGTTAAGGAATCAACAGAATGATACCTTCTCCAAAGAAAGGCTTGTGGAATCCAGGACACTTCTGTCATATAGGAAAGCACCTGTCTGCTGGTCATTCTCTCCCAGGTTTCATTGTTTTCAGCTTCTGGCTTCAGTGGATTTCTCTCTGAGTCCCACAGGTCTTCTCAATTTCTCTAGAGCTGTTTCTTCTGAGTTTTCTCTGATTCTCTGTGAGTATCTCTGAATTTCATCTCTGGGCTTCAAACCAGCATTGCAATGTCTTTAATTCAAGATATATTTTTATTTAGGCCCAATAACTGTTGGAAAAGTGTAAATTATCATGTCCAACCTCCCAAAAATTGTCTTCAAAATTATAAGAGAAAGAAGGACAATGTTATCATTGAATAATCATTAAAGTAGAATGTGATGAATTACAGGTAATCCACAAAGACATTCAAAGACAGATAGAAATCTTGCCATTTGTATGGGCCTAAGGAGATACAGCATATTTCATACTCATTCACAATTTATTTCTCATATCTTCAAGACCACAAGTAGGTTCACAATTTGGAATAAAAAATAACCCACCCCTCAATACTGACTAGCAGATGTTATGTTTATCTCTTATCAGGAAACTGGTAGAAATTTTCTTAGATTATATTTTGAAGTAATGGCTTCTGTTCTTGTGTAGACTTTTCATGGAAAAAATGATGAGACATATTTAAACTTTTGCACACATTTCAAATATGCATGCATTTCAAAAGGACAATGAAAGTTGTATTACTTGCAGCTTTGGCTTTCTAAGTAAATATTCAAAGAGATGAGAAGGAGAAGGTAGTCCCTTCCCTTACATTCAACAAGAAGAATAAAGGCTACTTCAAGGGCATATAGAGGAAGCAGAGAACCAGAGACCATCAAGCAGAGAGCTGGAGACCATCTGGCTGGTACAAACAGCCTACCTGGAAGCCTGGAGACCTCAAGAGTGCACAGATGGGGAGAGAGGAATTAGGAAGTAAGCCAAGCCTCATTCCTTGAGCACGCTACTCTCACCAGTGCAATCCTGTGACCTGTGACCCACCCCACACACCAGTCACCTTAACCCCAGCAGCCAATCCCCCCTCATGCTCCAAGCACCCCTATCCCACCCACACCCCTGCATGCATACCCATCCCACACCACCACCCTAAGCACATGCACACCTGTCCCAACCCACATATTCTGCAAAAGTGAAGCTTTCCCTTCCATCCTAAGCCCTACCTCCCTCTCCCTGCCCCCTGCAGGTGATTGCCAGTGCATAAAGGCTGTGGACACTTACCCCTATACCAAGTCTACACCCATCCACAGCCCATACAGTCATGCAACCACACTCCACCCCAAATGAGCTCTGTGCACATATGCATCAGTTTATGGCCCTCCAGATGTGTGCATGTGCACAGCCCCCAGATGTGCCCCCTAGCTATGGGCAAGCACTGACTTGCACAACTAGGCCTCATCTACCTCAGCTCATGCAATAACAATGTCAACTGGCTGCCCTGAGATCTGCAAATGCACGAAATGGGCCACATACCCTAGACCAACACACACCAGGGCCCTGTCCCACAGATATGTGCGCCTACACAACCACATTTTCCCCACTGCTTGGTGCCTATGCTTACAGGCACCAGCATAGTATCCCCAACTTGCACATATACCTGTGCTACTATTCATCACCACACTGTTCTTCTCACCTCACACCCTGCATCCTGCTCCACAGCCATCCTACAAATACAAGGCTTTAGACTACTGAAGGAAGACATCTTCCAAAGTAAACCAATCTAGATATTTACAGTCTGTGAAGACAGCAGATCACTGAACATATCATGATGCAGATAGATATAGTCCAGCTTAGTGACCAAACTAAAATACCAGAGAAGACACAGACATTGGAACAACTAATCAAAGATTTGCATATAACTCTACTAAATAGAATAAATGGGATGAGTAATGACATGAAGGAGAACAAGAAGACACTAGAAGAGCATAAAGAGGAATTTGAATGAATAAAGAGAAAAAATGGCAGATAGCACAGAGATTAAAGATGCTGTGGACCAAATAAAAAACATAATAGAGACACACATAACAAATTTGAAGAGCTAGAAGAAAGAAAAAACAAACTAAAGGACAGGGCAACTGACTTTAAACACTCAAAATGATAAATGTCAACAAAGAGGGAAAATTTTTAATTAGATCTCAGGGAAATTATGGACAAAACAAAGTGCACAGATATAAGAATCATCAGTGTTCCAGAAGAAGAGAAGAGTAAAGGGTTAGGAAGATCAAATGAGGATATAATGGGGGGAGGAACTCCCAAACCATTAGAAAGGACATAAATATGAAAATCAAAGAAGCTCAACAAACTCCAAACAGAATAACTCCAAATAGGCCCTCCCCAAGACACATGTTAATCACTCTGTCAAATGTTGAAGAGAAGCAGAAAATCCTGAAAGTGGCAAGAGAAAAACAATCTATTACCTACAAGGGTGACCACATAAGACTGAGTTCAGAATACTCAACTGGTACTATAGAGGGAAGAAGGTAGGGGTACAATATATTTAAGGTCCTGAAAGAGAAAGACTTCCAGCCAAGAATTCTGTACCCAGGCAAATCTTTCTTCAAAAGTGAGGTAGAGATCCACCACAGGGCAGGCCTTGGTGGGGGGGTGATCACCCAGTGGGGTGCAGTAAATGCCACCCACAGTTGTGGTGTCTGGGAGGCCCATCAATGCTGTGGATCAGCTGATCAGCTGATCTGCCACATACTGGTTGGCTCCCAAGATTGCCTGGAAGAGAGCCACTGACAGCTGTCCTTAGTGGAGCAGTCCCCCTGTTGAAGCAGCCCCCCTTCTGAGCAGGGCTGAGGGAGGAGGAGACTCAGCCATGCTATCTGCTGGCCAAATGCAGTAAGTGCAAGTTGGCTGCACCAGATAGGTAGGGAAGAGCTTGAAGGAGGAAGAGGCTCATGGTCACCACCTGATGGGAAGAAGAGGTATATGCAAGCAAGTTAAATACTATCTTCCTAGACCTTTATTTTTATTTTTATTTATTTTATTTTATTTTTTATTAATATTCTTTTTTGTCTCTCCTTTTTAAAACATATTCTTTCTATACATTTTATTAGTAATATAATTCTTCATTATTTTTAAAAATTTTAATAGATATTTTATATTGCATTTTTACCTATTTTCTATTTTTTACTCCACATATTGTCTTTACTATTACATTTCATTCATTTTTATTATTACTGTTATTACTGATATCTTAAATTTTCTCTCCCTCTGGTGGACACCAGCCTAACTTCACTCCCAGTATGTCCTGTGGTGTATCCTTTTGATTCTGGTGCCTACTATTGATGAAGTGTATTTTGCTGTGGTCCTTCTTTCTGTGTTTCATATTTTTATTATATTATTATTTTGCCTTATTATTATTATCTCTTTTTTTTCTTTTCTTGATCTTTTGAGTGTGTGTGCATAGGCTAAGAGTTCAGCTTGGGTCTCCTGTGTGGTGGGCAGCTATTCTGCCACTGAAATACCTGTGCACTCCAGTCTACCTTATAATAGACCCTTAAGTTGAACTGTATCCTCTGCATGAGATTTGGACCTTGATTTGGCAGAGAGTAACTGATAAAATACAAAAGGAGTCATTTAGCAAAAACTAAGTAAGTACAAAACTTTAGAAGAGTGAAGGAAACCAACTTCCATCACAACCACATCAAGATAATCAAATGCCCTGAACACAGCAGAAAATCACAAAACACATGAAGATCTAAGCAGAAATGACCCAACCAAATGACCAAATCAAAATTCTATAGGGGACATAGAATACGGAAAAATATTCAAGGGTATTTATAAGGAAATAAAGGATATCAGGAAGACACTAGAAGAGCATAAAGAAGAATTTGGGAGGACAAATAGAAAAATAGTAGATCTCATGGAAATGGAAGATACAGTAGACCAAATAAAAAATATATTGGAGACATATGATAGCAGATTCGAAGAAACAAGAGGAAGAATAAGTGAGTTAGAATATAGAACAATAGAATTAGAGCACACAAAAAAACAAATGACCAGAAAGATGGAAAAAATGCAGAAAGTTCAAAGGGAATGATGGACAACAAGAAGCACAATAATGAAAGTTAGTTGAAGATATAATTGGAGAAAACTTCCCAAACTTTATAAAACACATGAATATGCACATCAAAGAGGCACAGTGAACTCCAAATAGAACAAATTTGGACAAGCCCCCTCTAAGGCACATGCTAATCAGACTGTCAGATGTTGAAGACAAACAGAAAGTTCTGAAAGCAGCATAAGAAGAGCAATCCACTACATACAAGGTAAAACACATGCAGACTACTCAACAGGCCTCATGGAAGCAAGAAGGCAGTGGTATGATACTTTTAAGATCCTGAATGAGAAAGGCTTTCAACTAAGAATTCTTCATCCAGCCAAGTTATCCCTGACAATTGAGGGAGAGATTAAAATCTTCAAAGATGAAGAAAGATTGAGAGAACTAGTGAACAAGAAACAAGCCCTACAAGAAATACAAAAGGGAGTCCTGCCAGGTGATAAACAAAGACAGGAGAGGGATGTCTGGAGCAGGGCACAGAATTGAAGAATTTGAGTAAAGGTAATTTAAAGGAAAAGAGAGAGAGAAGGAAAATAATATATAGAGCTGATGAATGAAAACTAAAGGACAAGATGGTAGAATCAAGAACTGCTTTTACAGTAATTACTTTGAATGTTAATATACTAAACTCACCAATTAAAAGATACAGACTGACAAAATGTTTCAAAAAACATAATCCATCTATATGTTGTTTTCAAGAAACACATCTTAGACTCAAGGATACAATTAGATTGAAAGTGAAAGGATGGAAACAGATCTTCTATGTTAGCTGCTACTGAAAGAAAGAGTAGCTATACTAATATCAGACAAAATAGACTTTAGATGTAAAAACATCATAAGAGACAAACAAGGACACTACATATTAACAAAAGGGACAATTCACTAAGAAGAAATGACAAACATAAATGTGTATCCTCCCAATCAAGGAGTTCCAAAGTACGTGAAGCACATATTGGAAAAACTGAAGGGAGCTATAGACATATCAACAGTTATAGTGGGAGACTTCAATACACCACTGTCCACTATAGAAAGAACAACACAGAGGATCAACAAGGAAACAGTGAATTTAAACAATAATATAAATGAATTATGTAGATAATAATATTCCAAAACACCAGGATACACATTCTTCTCTAAGGACATTCTAAAGGATAGATCATACGCTGGGACACAAACTGAGTCTCTATAAATTTAATAAGATTTAAATTATCCAAAGAACATTCTCTGATCACAACGGAATAAAGTTAGAAATAAATAGTACCAAAGAACCAGAGCTTTCACAATTATATGGAGATTAAACAACACATTCTTAAATAATCAGTGCATCAAGGAAGAAATTGGTAGAGAAATCAGTAAATATCTGGAAACAAATGATAGGAATATAACATATTAAAACTCATATGATGAGGGAATGACAGTGCTGAGATGAAAATTTATTGCCTTAATGTCTAGATCAAAAAATAGAAAAAGCAGAACTTGAGGATTTAACTGGTCACCTGGAGAATTTAGAGAGAGAGCAGAAAAACTAACCCCAATGCAAATAAAAGAAGAGAAATAATAAAGACGAAAGCAGAAATCAACAAACTGGGGAGCAATAAAGCAATAGAAAGAATCAACACAATTAAAAGTCATTTCTTTGAGAAAATTAATAAAATTTATGGGCCACTAGCAAGACTGACAAAGAAAAAGAGAGAGGATGTTGCTTCCTATGAAATGGAGCTTGAATGATATTAAGGACTGATGATAAAGAAAGAAAGGAAGGAAGGAAGGCAGGAAGGAAGGAAGGAAGGAAGGAAGGAAGGAAGGAAGGAAGGAAGGAAGGAAGGAAGGAAAGAGAGAAGGAGAGAAAGAGAGAAAGAAAGGAAAGAAAAGAAAGAAAGAAAGAAAGAAAGAAAGAAAGAAAGAAAGAAAGAAAGAAAGAAAGAAAGAAAGAAAGAAAGAAAGAAAGAAAGAAAGAAAGAAAGAAAGAAAGAAAAAGAAAGAAAGAAAGAAAGAAAGAAAGAAAGAAAGAAAGAAAGAAAGAAAGAAAGAAAGAAAGAAAGAAAGAAAGATGGGATCAGGGGGTCTGAAGCTTAGCAATAAATGCAACAGACAACTTTATTCTTAACTAGTTCCTGCTTATATACTGCAGGGTTTATGTGACTAAAAGCATGCATACATTTCATAATAAGACAGAGTGCCTACTTTTCAGTATATTACTCCTTACATACAAGAGATAGCTAACAAGATCTTGGGGTTTAAGAAAAAGCATTCTCTCCCTCTCAGACTGTCCTTCAATTAAGCAGATAACAGTCTCCACAGTTTACTGCCGATGCCACTCTGAAGCCAGTTGCTCCCAATAAATTCTGCAGGTTTTCCATTAACCCTGGCTCCTACAGGATACAAATAAACAAAACCATAAATGAGAAGGGGTGTGCTATGACAGACCCTGAAGAATTGAAAGAAATCATGAGAAAACTATGAACAACTATATGTCAACAAACTAGACAGCTTAGATAAAATGGCCAAATTCCTGGAAGCATACAAACAAGCTACACTGACTCAGGAGGAAATAGAAGATCTCAACAAACCAATCACAAGTAAAGAGATTCAATCAGTCATCAAAAATCTTACTACAAAGCAAAACCCAAGGCTCCAAAGGGGAATTTTGTTAAACATTCCCAAAAGAACTAATACCAATCCTGCTCAAACTTTCCCCAAAAATTGAGGGAAGTGGAATGCTACCTATTTTTTTAAAAATTGATATTAATAAAATCAATTCAATATACAATACGATCATTCTCAACATATGAACATTCCATACTTGGTATGCAATCAATGACTCATAATATCATCACATAGTTGTATATTCATCACCATGATCATTTCTCAGAACATTTACATCACTTCATAAAAAGAAATAAAAGAAGAAAGAAAAAAACTCATACATACTGCACCTATTTACTCCTCCCCATCATTGACTACAAGTATTTCCCTCTACCCAATTTATTTTCACATCTGTACCTAACTAATTTTATGAAACTAGTATCATTTGTTCAGGTTTCAATCTGTGGTGGACCCCAGAAAAGCCATCTCCTTTAATCCTTATTCATCATTGCTGGGTGAAAACTTGATTAGATTATCTCCTGGAAGATGTAACACACACAATTGTGGGTATTTACCTTGGAATAGAGGGAGAAGTGACTACACCCATTTCATGTGGGTCCTGACTAATTTACTAGAATCTTTTAAAAGAGGAAGCATTTTGGAAAAAGTTTCAGAATGATGAGAGAATGATGAGCACAAGAGCCTATGCAACCACAAACCTTTGAAGAATGAGGAAAGAATATTCTCCCAGGATAGCTTCATGAAGCAAGAGGTCTGGAGATAAAGCTATTGGCCATCACCATGTTCACCATGTGCCTTTCCAGTTGAGAGAGGAACCCTTATCTTCATCAGCATTCTTGAACCAAGGTACCATTCCCTGATTCCTTATATTGGATTTTTTTTGTAGCTATTGCTTTAATTGGGTCATTTTCACAGAATATAACTGTAAACTTGCAACTTAAAAAATCACTCCCTTTAAAAGCTGCTCTATTTCTGGTATATTGCATCTGGCAGCTAGCAAACCAGAATATCATTTTGATGCTGTAAGAAAGGAAAACTACAGGCCAATCTCACTAATGAACATAGAGGAAAAAATTCTCAACAGAATATTAGCAGTGAATCCAGTAACACATTAAAAGAATTATACACCATGACTGAATGGTGTTTATATCAGGAATGCCAGAATGGCTCAAGAAAAGAAAATCAATTAATTTAAAACACCACATTAAGAAATTGAAAAACATAAATTACACGATCAACTTGATTGCTGTTTGTCATGATCAGGTTCATGTGTCAATTTGACCAGGTGATGGTGCCTGTTTGTCTTAATTGGGCAAGATTTGGCCTGTCTGTTGCTATAAGGACATCTCATAGAACTAAATCATGAGCATAGTGGCGGCATCCACAGCTGATTGCACTTGTAATCAGCCAAGGGGAGTGTCTTCTGCAATGAGTGATGCTTATTCTAATTACTGGAAGGCTTTTAAGGAGGATTCAGAAGAGACAGTGTCTCTTCCTGCATTGGCTGATGAGCCTCTCCTGTGAAGTTCACCCAGATCCTTCATTGGAGTCTTCAGCTTCACAGCCTGCCCTACAGATTTTGGACTCTACATTCCCCTGGTTACATGAGACAATTTTATAAATTTTATATCTATAGCTATTTCCTTCTAATTCTCTTTTTCTAGAGAATCCTAGCTAATACAATGCTTAAAAACTGTTTTTCAACATCCTTTTCTGAGAAAAACACTTCAAAGGAGCAGAATCAAATGTAATTTCCTCAATATGATGAAGGGCAAATCTAAAAAACTCACTAGCCTGCATCATACTCAATAGAGAAAGACTGAAAGCAGTCCCCCTAAGATCAGGAACAAGACAAGGATGCCCTCTGTCATCACTATTATTCAACATTGTACTATAGCAATCAGGAAGGACAAAAAAAAAATAAGACTTCCAAATTGGGAAGGAAGAATTAAAACTTTCCTTATTTGCAAGTGACATGATACTATACTTGGAAAAGCCTGAGAAAATTGCTACAAAGTTATGTGAACTAATAAAACAAATTCAGCAAAATGATGGAATATAAAATTAATGAGCAAAAATCAGTAACATTTCAATACATAAGCATGACCTAACTGAAGAGTCAGTTAGGGGAAAGTTCCATTCAAAATAGCAACTAAAAAATCAAGTACATAGGAATGATATTAACTAGGGATGTGACAGACTTGTACATAGAAAACTACATAACACTGCTAAAAGAAATCAAAGAATATTTAAGAAGGTGAAAAGATCTTCCCTCCTCATGGATAGGAAGGTTGAATATAATTAAGATGTCAATTCTGCTCAAATTGATTTGCAGATTCAATGAAGTGCCAATCAAAATTACAACAACCTACTTTGAAGACTTGGAAAAGATAGTTACCAAATTCATCTGGAAGGGAAAGAGATCCCAAAGAGCTGAAGGCATCCTAAAAATGAAAGAGAAAGTAGAGGATGAACACTTCCTGACTTGAAGACTTATTATAAAGCCACAGTGGTCAAATCAGCATGGTACTGGCACAAAGATAGAAGTATTGACCAATGGAATTGAATTGAAAGTGCAGAAATAGACCATCAAGTCTATGGTCAACTGATTTTTGACAAGGTCCCAAAAGCTACTGAACTAGGAAAAAATTGTATTTACAATAAATGAGTATGGGAGAACTGGATATAAATAGCTAAAAGAATGAAAGACTACTCTTACCTTATACTCTACACAAAAATTAACCCAAAGTGGATCCAATACTTAAAAATAAGAACTAGCACCACAAAGCTTTTAGAAGAAAATGTAGGGAAATATTTTCAAGACCTAGCAATAGTAGGTAGCTTGGTAAACTTGAAATCCAAAGTACAAGCACAAAATTAAAAATAGATATATGGAAACTCCTCAAAATCAAATGCTTCTTCACCTCAAAAGACTTTGTCAAAATGTAATGACACAGCCATATAAAGAGAGATTTTTGGAAATCACACATTGCACAAAGGTTTGGTATCCTGTAAAGAAATCATACAACTCAACAAGAAAAGAACAAACAACCCAATTACAAAATAGACTAAAGGTATGAATAGGCATTTTTCTGAAGAGCAAACATAGATGGCTCAAAAGCTCATGAAAAGATGTTCCTTTTCATTAGCTATAAGGGAAATGCAGATCAAGAATATAATGAGATACCATCTCACACCTATAAGAATGGCTGCTATTAAACAAAGAGGACACTACAAATGTTTGAGAGAATGTGAAGAAATTGGGACACCTATGTGCAGCTGGTGGGAATGTATAATGGTACAGTCACTGTGGAAGATAGTTTGGTAGTTCTTTAGGAAACTAAATCTCAAGTTGCACAATGACCCAGCAATATCACTACTTGGTACATAGCCAGAAGAGCTGAAAGCAGTGACACAAAGGGACATTTGCATACCAATGTTCATAGCAGCATTATTCACAATCACCAAAAAATAGATACAATCCAAATGTCATCAACAGATGCCTTGATTAATAAAATGTGGTATATGCATACAATGGAATATTATGCAGCAATAAGACAAAATGTCATTCTGAAGCACATGGCAAGATGGATGAGCATTGAGGACAAAATACTGTGTGAAAAAAGCCAGACACATATATATATAGATATGACTGCACTTTTATGACTATGATAAAGGTAAACTCAGAGGCTTATAATACAGAATATATGGTAATTGGAGATACATAGAAGCTAGAGATGGGTGATTGGTCACCTAATGAGGTTAAATTCAGATGTAAAGGAATAAATGGAAGTGAAGGCAGTTCTATACTGGGTCTATAAGAAGGTGAACATGATTGAAAATGATTGTTTAGACCTATGTGTCTCACTGATTAATTCTAGAAATACAAATAAGTTCTTGCAAGAACTACTACAAAGGTATGACTGTACAAAGAGTGTTTAAGTCCAGGATACAGAGGGTAAACTGCTATTACATTCTATGGGCTATGTTTAAAAGTAAAACATGCACAGTAGCACAGCAACAATGGAGGGAGGGACAAGAGTTAAGGAGAAGTTTATGTTTCTTATTTGGCAAGTGTGTTTTTATTGGTTTTCTTTCTCTTTGGAACAATGAAATTGTCAAAAATTGAGAATTTTGATGGACTGTGAACTTTGGACATTATACATGATACCTAATGAATGCAATTGTCTGAAGGATACACTGATTGAGAGTAGATTGGGGAATGACGGAGTATACATATGATGGAATATTGTGCTGCTATAAAAGGGAATGAAGTTGTGGGGTATGCAATGATATGAATGAACCTGTGATACATTTGGTGACACAAAATAAGCCAGAAATAAAAGAAAAATTATTGTGTGGTTTCCTTTAGAAAATGCTTATTGGAAAATGGGGGCCTTGATTGCAAGCTCTTCTAGCAGACACATTTGGTCTGGAGTTGTAATTACTATTTCTGGATTTTGAGAGGATGTTTTATATATCTAAAATCTGTTATTCAGAGATAATAATAAGGCTGATCTGGTCAGGATTAAGGTAATTCAGAACACAGGGTTAAGGAAGACATTGCCTATAATTTAGAACCACATCTACTCTTTGCAACCAAAGGAAGAAAGATTTCTTTTGTCTGGAGCCTAAATTTCCTGTAGCAAATAATCTAATCAAATAAATAATCTATTTGGATAGCTCAGCTGAACAACTGAAACACAGGGAGCCAAGAATGAGAATGAGGGTCTTTAATCCTGATTGGCTTAATGTAATGCCTAGATACATCCTATTATATATTAAGCAGATAATCAAAAAGTTATGGCAAAGTTCCTTGAGGGATGGGAGAAAAAAATGTGGAGCTGTTAAGCTTTATCATTAGGGAATCTCCTGAAACCTAGGGACACCCAAATCAGTAGGCCAAGACTTTGATCTTGAGGCTTACTCTTACAAGTAGAGAAACTTAGCCCACCTATAGGCATACCTGAGTCACTTCTGGAGGAGTTCTTTTGTTCATATGTGGACACACTCTTTCTAAGCTCAACTCTGCAAGAGAAATCTTTGCCTTCCCACCTATGTGGGACATGACATCCAGGGTGAAAATCTTCCTGGAAGCATGGGAGATGATTCTCAGGGATGATTATGGCCTTGGCACTGTAGGATCAACAATACCATCCTGAACAAAATGGGGAAAAGAAGAGTAACTAATAAAGTATCAGTGGCTCAGAGAGCTCAAGTAAAGTCAAGAGACTACTCTGGAGGTCACTCTTATGCAAGCTTTAGTTAAACATTACTACCTATCATAACTTTCCAACCCCCAAGTAAAACCATTGGTGTCAATCCTAAAGAGTACCTTGGGCAACATACAAGATTCTACAAAGCCCCATGATGGATGTGGGCTGCAACTTAACTGAAGTAGTCTCATAAAAATATCCTCCCAGGGTGGTGCAATGGTGGATCAGTGGCAGAATTCTCACCTGCCATGCTGGATACCCATGCTCATTTCTTAGTGCCTGCCCCTGTAAAAAAAAGTATACATATACATACATATATATATATATATCCTCCCATTGTGACAAGATAGTATCATGTGACCAGCCCTTTTACCATGGAATCATGGAAATCTTCAGCAGCCAAGAGAATATAAATGTAAATAATAGTGAGTGAGACCAGCATTGGTAAAAGCAATAACTGACCACTTTGCATTATGGAATGTTCCCAATGGGAATGGAAGAGGGGTTCATAGCAGATGGGTAATTCATTTATTTGTGAAGTTGTGAACTATGATCTTCTGCCAAGATTGCTTTGAGAATGATCGTAGTAACAAGCTAACATTTAAATGAAATATGTCATGAACTGCTCTAAGTATTTTACAATATTCATCTTTTTATTTATTTATTTATTTATTTATTTATTTATTTATTTATTTATACCTTTTTTGGGGGTTGCATGGGCTAGGACTTGAACCTCGGTTTCCCACATGACAATGAGCATTCTACCACTGAACTACCCATACACTGCCAATATTACTTTTCTTATTAATCCTCTGAGTTGGACACTGTTACAATCAATTGACTTTCTAAAGAGTAAATGGAAGGACAGATAGGATAAGCAAGTTGCCCAAAATGGACCATCTAAGTAGGGATAGACCTGGCACTGAAATCAAGGCAATGCAGCTGATGTCACTGAGTTATGAATCATAATGACAGGAAAAGCCTTCTCAGCTATCCCCAGGAGGGCCCTTGAAAGAAAGTTCCAAACATGATCGGGGTGGTCCAGCTATCTTCAGTTACACATGGAGGCTAAATATTTCAAATCCCTCTGTTACATCAATAAAAGTGATCTTTTATGTATTTTTCATCTTAGAGAGGCAAATACTTCTGTTATACAAATTCTTCATACCCTTTGGTTCCAAAATACATATACAAATGTTTATTTATGCACATACAAATAAATTCACATGTGTTTATACATTTATTTATTTTTTATTGATTTATACATGCAATGCATACACATATATACAAATACATACATATAATATATATATTAAATTTTCAATTTTCAACATAATTTTTCAGTGCCAGCTCTACACAGTACTCTGTTAAATGAACTATAAATTTCAAATGTCGAGAACAACCTTGGTCTCTGAGTTGGACTGCAAATACCTCACTTCAAGGATAGCCAACTCCAAGGAGACTCAGCTCTGAGAGAAGCAATGGCATCTTGAAAATACATTCATATTGTACATTCAACACATTCTGTGAATTATAGTGTGTGTAGTTGCTCCTGTTTTGGAAAATAGAAATATCTTTGGAATAGTATGCCCTTCTTTCTTTCTTTTATTTTCTGATCTAAAAATATGGCATTGTGTATATGAGATCATAGCTAGCATCCTATCTTCCCTGATCTCTTATTCAGTGACCTGAAGAAAACATAGTTTTGTGGCAACCACTTTGGATTTTTTCTATGGCCTTTCATGTTTCCAGGTTCCAGATCATGGGGACTCCACATTTTCCCCACCTTCAACTCCCCACCTTCCACTTCAGCATCCCTGGGGCTTTTCTCCAACTCAGAGTGTAAAGATTTGTAAGTAGAAGCATATAGGAGAGCTTTTCCAGAAAGTGTGAGTTAACAGCATTAGGGGGTATGAAAGCACTCAGAAGTTGGGAAATTCAGTCTCTCATTTCTCCTACCCATAAATCGCTACCAATCCACTATGCATAGGAAGACATTTTACTTATGTTTTCCATGGGAGTGGTCAAGAAAAAGGGATGTTATCACATTATCTTGGTAACCTGTAGTTCATGGTTAAAAGGTAGGATGGAGATTTGGTGACCAAAGCACAGGGGAATATGGATTTTGCATGTCAGCCATGTGCTATGGAGTCAGCAAACTCCTGCTGCAACACTGCTATACCAACAGATTTTGATGATTAATCCTCAGATTAAATGATTCATTCTTACTATACCAGGTGCTTCCCATTGGAAATATTCTAATTTCACACACCAACAACAGATACATAGAGAAGTGATTTCATTTGCCTTGTCAATACTACAAAGAGGTAGATGGAAAAATATGGATGAACCATGCACATCATAAGTCTGATGCAAGAACTGTAGTACAATGTATCAAGGGGAGATTTATATGGAAAATTGTTACCCTGAAACTTTCTCATAGAGTTTTAAAAATTCAGAATAGACCATAAAAGAGTTCAAAGAGAGCACAGGTATTATTCTCAGCTCTTTAATTGGTTCCCACAAACCTCCTGGCAGCCCTCTGAGTCAGGTTTTGTTCTCCTTCTTCTCTTTATATATGGTTGGTGACAGAGATGCAGAGAGAAGTGAAGACACAGTAGAGACACAGTGTCAGATAGAGACCAATATTCAGGCACTTGATTACACCTTGCAGGACTACAAGGAGCTTGAGGTGGATAAGATACTATGATATAAAGTCTTTCAGGAGCATCATTTTTTTCTCAGCATAAAACAAGCTTTGCAATTCTAATTGTTCATAGTTCACTTTCTTGGGACAATGTTTACATACCATAATAGCAGCATATATAATAAATTCACAAGAATGAAAAAAAGAAGAGGTTCTTTACTTACATCATGATGCCACTCCAACCCCCATTCTAGTAAGCACCTGGCAGGGATTCCATGGGTCAGGTTCCAAGGAAAAAGCTGTGGAGGAGGGACTTCAATCACCACTCCTTAAGACTTAAACAACCCCTCCTAAGCTGTTTCGATCCCTGGAACTCTGTGTACCCTAAGCTGGGAACATGCAATCAGGCCTCCCATGCTTCCAGGTGGCAGTGAGATCCTGGACAAATCACCTACATTGATGTCCAACAAATTCATCAACAAAGCTGTGGGTATCTCTAAACTGGATAAGGCAGAAAGTTGGTGCCATGGAGGCAGCCAGGACTCTGGCTAAGTGGGGCCAATGTGGGGAGTCACATGGGAGGTCACAGATACCCTTTGTGATGCACCAGGAGTTTTATCCTGGAATTGTCCAGACAGGTGAGGGTGGGGCCAAATCATGATGTGGACAGAGGAATCAGGTCATAGAGAAGGAGTTACAGAACTCTCATTACTTCTGCAGATCCTTTCAATATTAACTGTGCTGAGGAATTCACTTCACACAGCCTCAGTCTCTGGGTATTGAACAGTCTGAACACAGACTCAGTTATTCAGCCATCGAGGGAATAGACACATTTTCACAATGAAGCAGAGCCCAAAGCTTCCTTCAGTATGGACTGCCGACCAGCAGAGGGGGCGCGAAAATGCCTTTTCTGGCCAAACCGCAGTGGAAACAACTGCTGGTTCATCCCCCCCCCCACCGCCACCACAACCACAAGAAGGAAAAACAGTTTCTTCCCATGGGAGACACAGAGGAGGCGCTCATAGCTCTGGGAGTACTTGGAGTACATCCACGTGAGTAAATAGCTTCCTGTTAATGCCTAGATTGAGGAGGGAACTTTGTTGCTGTTTTTCTGAGATTTATTTCTAAATCGCAAGCACAGAAGCTTCATTTTATGCACTCCTTACATGTAGTTCATTCTTTACTTTCTTAGCAAGAGGTATCTTAGCAAAGTGTCTGCTTATCGGGAGGCTTTGCCAGGTCAGAAACTGGAATTTTTTCATGGAGTCAGGACTCTTCCTAGCGACAATCCTAATAGAGATTCAAAGACAGGGGAAAATCATTCTAAAATATGGAAATTGATATGCAAAATATTTCAGCCTTCCAGTGGAGCAGTAGAGGGACAGATCAGCTCTGGCTGAGCCTTACCAGAGTCCAAGGTAAAAGTGCTCACCAAGAAAATGGCGCTCACAGGTATATGCCTCTATTATTTATATTTTTTATTTAATTTTTTCCTGCTAAAGTTACATAATTGAACAACACATTGAAGACTTTGCAGGTATAGGTAATACAACTCCCAATATTAATGTTAAATGTTAGTTACCCCAAATTCCATCCTTCATAATAATTTTACTTTGATGGCTTTAATGAAAGCAAATTTCTGAGTAAAATTTTTGAAATATACATTTTAAATTTTTCTTATTTTCAAATGCTACATTTTACAATTTTCTCATGACCAGGTCATGAACTTCAGTCACTTTTAATTTTAGCTTACTAAAATACTTTTGCTTTACTGTTACTGACACTATACTATTTATATAGATAGGTCAATAGAGGTGATACTTGCATGACATGAGAAAGACTGAAATGCCCTTGAACTAATTGTACACTTTAAGTTGGTTATTTGCTATGTGAATTTAACAAATATTCAAACTTCAAGTGAGGATACGCTTGCATTGAGTAAAGTTCATGCATGAACAGAAACTAGTTTTTGATATTTAAGACAGTATTGTGACTTTAAGAAGCTAGTATTGCATACTCTTTAAACTATTTAAGATAAAATTTGTGTGGCACTTATAAATTATAAGTTTATTGAAGACCCATGTCAGAAGATCATTTTTTTTGTAATTCAGATGTGTTCATTGAAAGTAAATTTCTCTTGTTGAAAATTCAAACTCTGAGTCTGCACTTAGTTTACTTTTGTATATTTCCTTAGAAAGGTGAAATAAGTAAGTTTACAATCTCATCATTTTGTATGTGCCTATTTCCTCTGAGAGTCAATATTTCAATGGGCAACAGTGGCCCACTGGCAGAGTTCTTACCTGCTGTGCCGGAGACCAGGGTTTGATTCCCAGAGCCTACCTATGCAAAAAAAGGTTATGAACCACTTCAATTTCTTTTCTTCTTCTCTACTTTGAAATTTGAATATCTATTCATGTCTATTCATCACTTTAATGATATATGGTGTAGGGGGTATAAGGCTAAGAACCATCTACCTTTTTATATTATTTGGAATTTTGTTCAGATTTATTAACTGATTTCTCATGGTGCAGTATATCATCTCAGACTAATAAATTTCATATATGTTTGTAATTATTTTCAACAAGAATCAGTGCCCTGTTTTACATGTGTTACCCTCCCAGCTTGACACATAAAGATAAACCCTCACATTTCATAGCCCACAGGACTTCTTCATCTGGCAAATCCCTGCTGTGATCAAGTCACAACCTCGTTTCCCTAATATCTACCAAAAGTCACTAATATCTAGCAGAAGACTACTGAAATGGAAAAAGATAGATAATCCCTTGAAACACACAAGCACAAACAGGCAAAAAAAGGCCAAGTACAGAAATATGACTAAAATTTGATCCACCTCTTGAAGGCAGAGTGAGCACAAGAAATTCTAGAGTAAGACATCCCTAGCTTGGATAATGGATGCATATAATACATGGTTTTCTCCATGGCTTTCAACCTGGGATATAGTGCAGGCAGTCTCCAAAATATGTAACAGAGGAAGGAGTTTCTGTGTGAAACTTGAATGCAAACACCTCACTGTTCCCACAAGGAGCCCAAATCATTCAGAACACCATAGTGCTATTAATATAATAATGATGTATTTCCTACTTAATAACATCCAGACTCTTAAAAGGCTGATTGTTTCAAAATTTTGGTTGAATTGCATTTAGGTAGATTTGGCCTCTGAATACCTTAGTGCCGTGGTAGTGACATGGATGTTTTTATTTTACAAAATTGTGAAATATGTAATTTTCATATTTGCATTATATAGGAAGATAAACTATGTTTTTGAGTTTTTTGCAACTCAGGCATCATGGAAAGAAATATAATTGCATATTTTATAGTAGAAAGTCCATTACTCAATATGAAGAAAGGAATAATAGCCAAAGCCTCTACTCTGGAGAAAAATATAAATGTAGACTACTGATGAATTTTTAAAAAATTAATCTTGAAATTTTCCATTTAGAACATTTGTTCTTTGTAAACATTTCTTTCTTTTTTTGCTACTAATGTCATTATTACTGAATATTGCATTGTTTCCAGCAAAGAAATGCATTAAGACTAAAAATTTTGTATAATTTATATGTGCTGGTTTTCTTTTGCCAATAACATGTTTGTAGACTTAGAAAACACAAAGTTCTATAGTTTAAAAGCAAAACTAAAATTAATCAGACAATTCGGTAAAATGGCTACATGCAAAATTAATAATAGTTTTTCTCCACAATAGGAGTAAATGAGAGAAAAGCTAGCAACAACTAGAAATAGAAGTTGAAGGAAAGGTCCTGTCTAGAACAGCAACATAAACAATAAGATATATTTAACAAGAAAAGTTCTATGTGAAGAAAACCATGAAATATCATTGAAAAACATAAACAGCATTCCAAATGAATGAAAAGATGTAACCATGTTCTCAATAGTCATGTAACATTGATGTTCATACTCCAAAAATTGTTTAGAAAGGGAATGATTTCTAAGTAATGCCCTAATAAGATCTGCTGGGATGTTGGGAGAAGGACATGGGTGTTTTTAAAGTAATTTATTTTGAAATAATATCAAATGTATAAAAAATTACAAGAGTAAGTTTCTAGGTATGAAAAGTTCCTGATCCATTTACTAAGTTTCTCCAGCTGTTATAATTTTACCATAATTTACTAATATATTTGGTCACTAAGAAACATTTCATAAAAATACTCCACTATATTTATCTACAAAACAAAGACATGCTCCTAGAAAACTTCAAATCAGAAATCAACTTTGCTTCAATGCTATAAACCCACTCACACACCCCTTCAACTTTTATCCACTGTTCCACCCTTCACAAACTGTCTCAAAAATATCTATTTTTCCCAGTTAACTTCAATATGGAGTGCTTCCTGTGGTTCTTTCATTTTCACATCTTTGACAAATTTAAGGAGCATATATGATCCCCAACTTTCATCTTCCCAGTGTTCCCTTTTGAGATTTAGGCCCTACATTCCCAGTAGAAACCTAGCTTGATGATACGCTTTACTCACTGCAGTCCATCAACAGTGATCAAAAATCCACTTTCCTCACCCATTGGTGATGTGAAATTGATATCCTGCTGAAATTTCTGCAAGTTCTTCCATATGCAAAATATGCTTTCACTTTGTATTATAATATTTTACAAAGACATATTTTGAGATTATATCAATGCTGTCATCTCCACTTATCCTCCACCCCCATCCTTTCAACCCAGTCAACCACCACTCTAATGGTTGCCAACTGGTTATTTTTTCCATTTCTAACAGTGCTTCTATATTTTATTTGGTTTTCTACCTTGCAAAGGGCTTGCTTGCTCACTGGCTATGTTATAGTACTCAAGATTCATGTATTCTATTTTATTCAGTGTGTTCTCATCTGTTACTTATTTTGATGCTTAAACTGTACCAGATTACACTAATGGGATCTCCTGCAAGATGATTCAAGTGAAGCTCCAAGTAAGTCATCTGTCCTTAGTCTAGGTGGGATTCAAGGAGAGAGTAGTAAATTATACCTGATTTCAATTTCCATGTTTCATCCTGTGATACATGTCCCATTTCTTTCATTAAGGCTCATAGGCATCCATCTTTGGATATTTAAAATTCACCAATACTATTCTAAATTTTCTCTTGATATACCTCTTTAGTCCTTATGTCAACACAACTTAAGCATAAAGGGCTCACTTGGACACAGATTCCTCATCATGCCATTCTTTAAATTTGCCCATGCATGCACACTGTCCTTAGAACAAGAGCCATAGGGCTTACAATTGTCTTCAGACCCTGAATACTTCTCCCTGTCACCCTTTGCCATCCAGTCCATCCCAATTGCCTGCAGTCCATTCCAGTCTCAGTTTTTGCAAAGAGCAGTCTATTGTTGCATTTTTTGCATTTTCCCATTAAACTAGTTTGTAAACCAAGCAAATTTTCCAGGACTTTGCCCAGCTGAATACTTCAGGTTTCACAAAACACATCTATTCTTCCCAAGAAGATTTTCCCACCTCAAAAATGAAGTTCTTCTATACAATGTGCACAAGTTAACATTGTTATTTTTTAACTTTAAATTATCCTTTGTAAACTAAACTTAAACACAACAGGACAGACAATTGACTGTCTTGTTTGCCTGTATATTTTCATTGACTAATACAGCCTTTACTCAAAGAGATTAATTACCTTCAAAATGCTGCCTAACAGCTAAGCTAGAAAGACAAAGGATGACAAAAACTATGAGTAATATAAAAAGTAAAACCCTTGATTAACTAAAAAAATTTTTAAATATGTATTTTTTTTTAAAAAAAGTAAACCTTTAAGAGTAAATATAATAAATGTAGACACGGTGTGTTTCTAGGAATTGGCCCATGTTGTCAAAGATATCTAATCTCTTGCATCAGAAATGTTTATAGCGTTTTCTTAAAACCCATTTTATTTTTGTAAGGTTAGAAATGTCATCACTTGCTACTAACTTTAGTAAATTGTTTCTTCTCTCTTTTATTCTTTGTCTAGGTATAGGATTTTCAATTTGGTTAATCTTTTCAAAGACCAACTTTTAGTTGTGTTGGTTCTACTTTTCAATTCTCTAATTCATCTCTAACCTAATCTTTATTTCCTTCCTTCTACCAGATTTGGGTTAAGGTAGGTCTTCTTTTTCTATGTCCTTAAGATGTAAATTCTGGTTTCAATTTAAAATTGTTATTCTTTTTAAATATAGGTGTTTGTGTTTAACTTTCTCTATTAGGAAGGTTTTCAGAGCATCCTGTAAGTTATGTTGTGTATTCACTTTTGTATATCTCAAAGTGTTTTCTAATATTCCTCATGCTTTCTCTGTGACCCTTTGGTTGATTGTGTTGGTCAATTTTCACATATTTGTAGCACTTCCCACTTTCCCTTCTGTCATTAATTTCTATTTTCATTCCCTTCAGTCAAAGAAGATACTTATGTTTTCAATGTTTTTATATGTTTTATAGGGTAACATATGGTCTATTCTGGAAATGTTCCACATGGACCTCATAAGAATGAATATTCTGCTGGAACTAGCTTGTTTATCGTGTTGTCCTTTCCTTCCTTATCAATCACCTGTCTAGTTTTTCTATTCATTTGTGAAATGAGAAATTGAGCTTTCCAACTATTGTGTTAGAACTACCTACCATAATAGAGAATTATATGTCTATTCAAATAGACATACACTTATTTCTTCCTCCATATGTTTGGTACTTTGTTGTTTCTTGCATTAAAGTTTATAATTTTTAGATGTTCTTGATAAGTTGACACTTTATATATAGTAGTTCTTTGTTTTTTGTAACTATGTTTTAATCTTATCCATTATTACAGTGTGCTTATTTAACATTTTGGTATTATTTGCATGCAGTATCTCAGTAATCTAATCAAGTTCACAACATACAGTGCCAAACAGGGTCTAAAGAAATGGTTGTCTCCACAAAATTGTATTAAGATTAAAGCATAGTTTTCTACGGTGCATAAATCCTTTCAAACACAGGACAAATGCAAAAAATAAAGAATATTAAAATATGCCCCTGTCACTTATATCCTGATTTAACATTTTCTGTATTTTCCCACATTTGCCACTCCTTCTTTCTTCCTTTAGGTCTTTCTCCTTCCCAAACATTTGATAGTAGTTTGGAATGGTAGTTAGGTACAGGTGTCAACTTGACCAGGTGATGGTGTCTAGTTCTGTGGCTGTGGATTTGGATCATTAGCTCATGAAACTCATCTATGGCTGATTATATCTGCAGTCTCTGAAGGGAGTGTTTTCCTCAATGAGTGATGTTTAATTCAATTCATGGGAAGCTTAAAAGAGAGAGCTCAATGCAGCATATACGCAAGCAGCTCATCATACCTCATCTCAGCACTCACAGCTTGGCCCAGACCTTTGGAGCTGCAGAAGGGAATCAACCCTGGGAAAGCTATTTGAAACCTGAAGCCTAGAGGGATTGCCAGCAGATACTGTCTTGTGCCTTTCCATGTTTGGCTGGCTAGAATAGATTGATACATCATTGTTCTTGTGCACAATACTTCTATGTAAATATCCTTAGAACTAGGATAATCACTAATGTAACTGCCTTATGTAGAATTAACAAGTTAAACACATTTAATATTGTTACAAGGCATATTCTGTTTTCCAGTTTTTTCATATGTCCAACAAGGTCTTTTCAAGATTGTTCTACATTATTAGATCCAACCTTGTGTATACATTGCATTTAATTGTCCTTGACATTTTTGTTGCCCTTTCTTTAAATTGTGGAAGTGTATATACAACATGCATGGTACTATATCAAACACTCTTAAGAATAATGTTCACTGAGCTTAATTGCATAGACAGTCTTAATTACATAGACACTGTCTATGGATGGATACTCATCACCATCCATTTCCAGAACTTTCCCTTTACCCTAAACAGAAACCTTGTACCCATTGTACACTAATTCACTGTTGCACATCTATCCTGCACCAGATAAATGCTAATCTATTTTCTGTCTCTGAACTTGCTTATTTCAGTTATTTCAAATGAGTGAAATCATACAGTAAGTCTCTATGTGCCTGACATTTCATTCCATGTGATGTCTCCTAGTTTGACCATGTTGTAGCATATGTCAGGACTTCATTCTACAGCTGAATAATATTCCATTGTATGTATATTCAATGCATTTTATCTCTTCCATTGATGCATCCTTGGATTGCTTCCATTTTTTTGTTATAATAAAACCATTTCTATAAGTACTTCTGTATAACTAACTGTTTGAGTTCCACATTCTTAGGGGAATATACCTATAAGTAGTATGCCAGGTCAGATGAGAGTTGTATGTTTAACTGTCTGAGGAACCTCCAAACTCTTTCACACAGTGGTTGTATCATTTTATATTTCCATCAGAACTGTACAAGGGTTTCTAATTCACTGCCTCATTGTATTTATTTTGTTTTTTTAATAGTAGCCATTCTCATGAATATGAAGTGCCACTGTGATTTTTAAAAATTTGTTCTTGTGTTACCACTTAAACTACCCACAATTTCCCATTTAACCACTTTCAAGTGGACATTTCAATTGGCTCAGTTACATTCATGACATTGTGCTACTATCACCAATGTCCATTATCTCAACTTCTCCATCAACATCAAACAACAATTCCCTGTCCCTTTATACCCCTCCAAACTTTGGTAACATAACATAATTTGGTAACACAGAAGCCTTTAGTCACTATGAAATTTCCTTCTTTTAGTTATTTTGCATAAGTAAGTTCTTACAATATTTGTCATTTTGTGTCAGGCTTATTTTACACAATATGTTATCTTCATGATTCATGGATGTTATAGTATGTATTAGAACATCATTCACTTTTACAGCTGAATGATATTCCATTGTATGTATACCACTTTTTTAAACAGTATTTATTCACTCTCTATACAACTGATTGTAAGATACTATGGTTCAATAAGGCTGATGAAGTTCAGGGTTTCTCTCTCAGCTGGAAGGGCACATGGTGAACATGAAGCTCCCCAGGAGGCATTTTCCCTCTTCATCTTCAAAGGTTGCTGGCTAGTGGACTCTGCTTTTCGTGGCTATGTCATTCTGCTTTGATTTCTCTGAATCTCTTTCATTCTCCAAAATGTTTCCTCTTTTTTAGTTTTTAATGTTTCCAGAAACTTACCAAGACCACCCAAATGGGTGGAGACATGTCATCACCTAATCCAATTTAAAAATCACTCTTGATTAAGTCATGTCTCCAGGGAGATGATCTGATTACAGTTTCAAACATACATTATTGAATAGGGATTATTCTGCCTTTATGAAATGGGATTTAGATTAAAACATGGCTTTTCTAGGGGACACACATCCTTTGAAACCAGCACAATAGGTTTCAGAAAATATGTCAACTGAACAGTTCTGTGACTGAACTTTTGACATGCAATGATGTTCAAATGATGATTCTATACCAGAGTAGACCAAAAATCTTATGACCAAACCCTATCCTCTAGTATACAGGAATAACCCCAAGAAGGGATTGATGAACTTTCACCTCTCAAGCACATCACCTATCAAGCTATGGCAGCTCAATGTAGTAATCTCAAATTGGGGAACTCACATACAAAGCAAAAGTGCTTAGATGCTGTAATTCTAAAATGGGCACCAAACACACCAACCAATCCAGTGCTTCCTTCACTCAGATATAGCCATTCAATGGATATTCCTGAGAGACTTAGATTTCCTAAAATGGAGCAGAGATAGTTTGTAATCTTTTGATTATAGAAGACCCAGTCCAGTTCTCCCCTAAACATCTTTTTTTAGTACTTACAATATTTAGTCTTTTTATTATTTAATATAAAAGTAGAGAACCTAGTAGAAGAAGCTGGCTGGGTTAAAAAAAAGTTGACTTTTTGATTTACATCTGAGTAGACTTCAAATTAACTGTTCACAGCAGTGGAGAAAATCAAGTGGATCTTAAATGCCGTCCATTCTCTCTCCTGCCATCCTTAAGAAAAGGTCTTTTGGAAAAATTCTGCTTGAGTTAATTATCATGGCAATCAGCCTTGAAGGTTACTTTTGGTGCCTTTTAAATGTAATTTAAAATCAGAATTCATTTAGAAAGCCTTAACATTTTGGTGTGATTTGCATTTTATGCCTGCCTCCTGAGAAGGGCAGTTGGATTTTTCTTTTGTCCTACTCTCTATAAAATTTGATGTAGTGCCAATGTATCATCTTAAATTGTAAGCATTCACTCTTATTTCCCTTGGTAAAAAATAATAAACTACAGCTAACTTCATCCTCTACATTCCTCATCTCAAACATCTCTTCCAGGGAATTTATTTTGGATATACTTTATTAACAGATTAATTAAAAATCTGTTCTGAGAATTAAATCAAAACAAAGAGGCTTACCAATTACAAAAACCCATAGCTACCTTTTTAAAAAGTTTTAATTTGTATTCTTAAATAAGAATAAATGTAGTTTATGATTCTGGACATTCATGTATACTTTATGCTGTTTATCAACAACTCTAAAAGCTACATACATAAGACTCTACCTTATGGGGTATATACTTTATCAGCAACTCTAAGGGTTATCCACATTCTTTAATATGATCAGAATATTTCTGTACTAGTGGCTTAATAAGCAGTGCATCCTCATGCTTCATCCCTACAATCATTTTGTGTACACAGATATTAGCAGTAATGGAATACATACTGTTTTAGAAATCAGAAACCACTAACCTGGTATGAAAAGAGAGAATTGCTCTTTGCTCTTGATTCAAATGCTTTCTCAGTTGGCAACATTTTGTTGTTCCCAAAATTATTGAAACCAGGAAACAATAACTTAGGTAGAGTATGATAGAGACAAATAAGCTTGAATTATTGACTTACACATTTACAATTTGACTAAGGATGGAATCTATGTTTAGAGTTGTGATTGCAAAGTTATTTTCATTTGCTACTTTTTAAAAAGTTATTAAAGAATTTGAAAACTAGCTTAAATCATCTATTTTGGGACATACTGCAAGTGACAAACTTGAGTTTGGCTTCTGATCCTGGGAAACTAGGACATACTACTTCAGGATTAGATACTGAAATATTAATCAGTACTACTTTTAAGATCTCCATTAGATTCTTGGTTTTCAAAACTGCAGGTCAGGGATTGTAAATCTTAAAAATACTTACATCTTAAGGTAATTTCCATGGATAAGTTGAGTATTTCACACAAAGCATTTAGACTAGTAACAGGAAAATAGTAAGTGTTCATTCAATATGTGTTAGGTACTGCTATTATTATGTGCCTCATTTTTCCTTTGATATGTTACACATGAATTTAATCATATTGTTTGCAATGAAATATGATCAGTTAGCCAAAGTAAAGAATTTGAATTTTTTTTTCAAAGAGCAATGGAAACTTTGTTGGTTTGAACCTATTATGTCCCATAGAGAAGCCATGTTTTAACCTGATTCAATCTTGTGGGGCAGCCATTTCTTTTAATCCTGATTTAATACTGTAGGGCAAAATCTTTTGATTAGTGTATCTCCACAAAGACGTGACACACCTAATTGTGGGTGTGAACTTTTGATTAGATGGAGATCTGAGTCCACCCATTCCAGGTAGGACTTGACTCTACCCATTTGTTTACTGGAGTTTTTTAAAAGAGGAGATATTTTGAAAAAAAAAAAAAAAAAAAAAAAAAAGAGGAGATATTTTGGAGAGAGAGCAGAGCAGAGCTGATGTAAACATTTGGAGAGAGACAAGGAATAGCCCTAGTTCTAAGCACAGACTTTTGTGGATAATTGATCCTGATGTGGAGAAAAACAAAAGAATTTTTTTAAAGTTCAATGATATAATAAAACAGAACTTTCCTAAAATTAAGAAGAGTAGGAATTTCAGGGAAAAAGAAAACTCAGAGTGATCAAAGTTGAGATGTATTCAGATGAATTGAATAGACTTCAAAAACAAACACACAAACTACAGAGTTAGTTTTTGTTTGGAGTGATGGAAGCATTTTGGTAATGTAGTGGCAATGGTAGCACAATATTGGGGATATGAAAATATAACTGAACTGTACTCATAAAATGGGTTAAAGTGGGAAATTTTGTGTTGTGTATATGTCACCACAGCATAAAACCCAGATGAAGTAAACAAACTTTTTTACTTTGGAAAGTAAACAACTTTTTCCAAGCTTGTCTTCTGTCTTTTTTAATTCTATTTTCCTTCTTGTACTTTAGCTATTTAAGTACAATACAACATGTTTTGTATAACATATGTCTTACATAAAGCATTTATTTTTCTTTTTACTCACCACATCTTATATAATAGATTCTTCATCTGTCACCCTCTATCTATGAGAATGCAGCCATGTGGAGCAGTGGGGAAAGGATAGTTAATTCCATAAATGGTGCTGGGTCAGTTCAGTAATACGAGAAAAAAATGAAAATGATTCCTGTCTCACATCATAGACAAAAATAATTCTAGGTGGATTGAAAAGTGAAACAGTAGAGATAACAGGATAAAATGCTATGTCTGGGAATTTTCTTAAACTGGTGATGATGGGTGTGTGTGTGTGTGTGTGTGTGTAGATTTCTTAAACAAGATATAGAAAGCACTTACCCTTAAATAAAATTGATAAATTGGTCTACTCATTCACTTTTCAGAGATAAAAATTTTGTATCTGACCGTTCTTCCATTGGAAGTCTGTCTAGTGGAAATGCAGCAGGCTGGATCCAGCAGCTTCATTTGCCTGAAGATTTAAGTCCTTGGGAAATACAATAAAATACTTTCTCTCTTCAGGCAGGTATTTAAGTTATATTATCATGTTTTATTATATGATACTATATGATTTATTGTGTAATATTATTCACTGCTATAAATAAGTATGATCACACTATTTAGATGCAATTTATGAGTTTTAAAAATGTAAAATTAAATCCATGTGGATTTCAGAAATTTCTTGGTGCCAGTGTTGAACTTGCAGGATAATGATAGAACAAACTTTGCTCTCCCTTCCATGTTCTGAACTCACTGAGGAATAAACACAGAACTGAAGATATAAAGAATGCAAAATATCAAGTTTATTGCTGATAAAGCTGGGTTAGAAACTATAGCTTGATCTGTGGCCAGAATCAGACTTCCTATTGTTTTTTGGATCTCAGGGTGTGAGTACTTTCTTCACACCTAAGTAAGTCTGAAAAGAGAAGACAAAGAAAGATGACAGAAATGTGTGCTATTTCCACAAGGCTATTGGGGTACTGCTGTATGGACACTTTTTGGCAGGGCCACCTCACACAGGTGGCTCGTGACCTGCTCAGGGGCACCTGGTCTTCAGGACCAGTGAGGCTATACTAGGTGTGTTGCCTGCAGGGCACAGAGAAGACATTTGGGAGTGGCAGGAGGGCAGGATACCCTAAGAGGAAAAGTGTATATGAGGCAGAGGGAGGGAATAAAGGGGCAGGAAAAGGGCAGAATTTCTTTGCTCCCCGCTGTTTCCTCCTGGAGAATGGAGATGTTTCTTCACTGAAGTTGAATTTCCAGTTCTGCTTACAGTGAAGGGCCTCTGTCTCAATACAAGGGCTTGTCCCTTTCCTGTTTGAAGGTTCCCCAGGAAGTCTCATCTCGCTGAATCTCAGTGTTCATAGTATTTCTAGTATTTCTCTGTCTCAGAAAGTGTGGGTGAAATCTGTGTTTATAGAAGTCAGAAGAGCAGTTCCTTATGTGTAAGTTTTAGATTTTCCAGCCTTGGGTGGCCGAAAATATACTATATTTTGATCTGGGTCATGGTGATATATAGATTTATAATAATTGTATTATAAATTGTATACTTAAGACATGTTCACTTATATAGCTTCCTGTGTATACTTTATACCTCAACTTAAAAAAAGGAAAAATAAATAAAAATTATAAATGTAATGGGTTAGGAGAAGGGTCTGAGTTTTGGCTCCACCTACTTTGATGACCATATGGCTTTGGAAAATTCCCTTAAATTCTCCAAACCTAAGGTTTGCTCAAGTAAGATGATGATGATAGTAATCACAATATCACTGTTACAGGGTTATTGTGGTAATTACATGAGGGTGTATGTAAAGTCCATAGCACAGTACCCTGCCCACAGTAAGAGCCCCCAAAATAGTATTATATTTTTTAGGTGCTCTGTGATATAGGTTACAGCATACAGTTGGGAACACAAGGAACATTTTGGCACCAAATGCTACCAGAGGCTGCCATGATGGCTGTGGGGAAACAGGGTGTACTGTGAAGGGCATGGGATTGAATGAGGTCAGATACCTCTCCCCTTCCACTTACTAATTGTGTGATCCAATCTGTTAACCCCTCTGTTAACCATGGGCCTTTGGTCTCCTGCACACAGTCAGTGCTAGATAAAAGGCTGTTGTGGAGGGACTTCCAGGGAAGATGGCAGAATAGGGGGGCCAGGATTGTCTTCCCCCCAAAACAACATTTAAACAGGCAGAAACTGTCTGAAATAAGTATTTTGAAACTCCAGAGGTCAGAAGAACACTGTATAGCATCTAGAGATAAGCAGGAGGCTGACAAATTAAGGCTGATAAATTAAGGTAAAGAACTCTAAATTGCTCTCTCTGCATGGCATCTTCTGGTGCCCTTTTCCCACATTCATGGAAAGCCACTGAGAGGTACAGCTCTTGGCTAGTTGCTGTTGACCAAGAAGGACATAAAATCCTCTTCCCCAACAGCAGGGTTGTGCATGGATGATAACTGAGCATAGCTTTTTGACTAATAAACATGGATCACTTTGTCCTTGCTCTTATAGGCAGCCATTGTTTCAACCCTTCTGGGACAGGGGTGGAGGCAGTAGTGATTTAAAGATGCAGGACTTCCTCAAGACTGCAAGGCTTATTTAGCGGAAGGGCTGCATTTGCTGGGCAAGCCAGGAAAGCTCAGCTTTGGGAAACTGTTGGAGAAGTTGGTGCCTTTCCTGACCCCTTCCACAGGGCACTTTGAAGCCCATCTGCTGCCCCCTTTGTGGGTCCCTGGCCCTGTTTTGGCTAGGAAAGACCAAATTGGGAAAGTCCTCCCTGGGGTGACCCACCACCCAGAATATGCCTTCCAGGCAAAAGCAGCATGGGACAACACGATGAGTGTAAAAAACTGCAGAGGTAGGCAGTCTGGGATAAAGGCCTGCTTGTTTCAGATACCTGGGAGAGGGAGGTTTGTTCCCTGGGAAACAGAACAACCAAACTACTGTAATCAAGGGAATTCCAAACCAACTAAAAAAGCAAAATCCCAGGACAAGACAGAGGCCTAGTAAGACAGAGAAACCCCTGCACCGTGCATTTATCTTCTTGATAGAAAGGCTGGAGTTCAAGAAAATATTTCTCTTATCTTGTGCTGGTTACAAAAGACGTCCTAGGGAGTAGATCCTGGAGTTAACTTTTTTTTAGGTTATATCTTTTGTTAATGCAATTTTATTGGGATACATTATATATTCACATATCATATAATCATCCAAATTGTACAGTAGTTCACAATGTCATATAGTTGTGCATTCATCATCACAACCAATTTTTGAACATTTTCATTACTGATATTATTCTTATACATCTTCTATTCTGGATTTATAGAGTCAATTCCCAGTCCATATGCTTCTGCAGATTCCAAACAATTCAGCATTGTTAGCTTTTTTTTTTTTACATGGGCAGGCACTGGGAATCGAACCCGGGTCCTCTGGCATGGCAGGCAAAGCATTGTTAGTTTTTAACACAGAATCTCCAAGGAGAGATTTTCAGTAGCTGTTTATGTCACCATGTTGACATCATCTCTCCTAGAGTTAACATTTTAAAATATTAAAATGTACAATATGCAGCAAAAGAGTATAAGATAAGTAAGGAAACAGTAAATGATGGCTCATCCAAAGGAAGAAGCTAAAAATACAGAAAACACCAATGAAGAAAATGAGAATGTTTATGTACCAAACAAAGCCATTTATAAAATAATCTTTAAAATGCTTAAGGAGATGAAGGAAAGTACAGAGAAAGAACTACAGGATATCAGGAAAACAAAAATGAACTATATGACAGTCCAGATAAAGAAATAGAAATTCTTAAAAGAAACCAAAAAGAGCTACTGGAGTTGAAGACCAAAATAACTGAAATGAAAATGCCCAAGAGGGTTTCAAGGGCAAATTGGAGATGGCAGAAGGAACAATCAGTGAATTTAAAGACAAGACACTTGAAGTGAGTCAGGCTGAGGAGTGGAAAGAAAAAACATCTTAAATACTAAAAGTGAAAATAACCTAATGCACCTCTGGGACACCATCAAGCATACCAATATATGCATTATGGGGGTTCAGAAGGAGAAGAAAGAAAGGAGCAGAAGGAATAGTCCAAGAAGTAAATGAAAGAGAACTTCCCAAATGTAGCAGAGAACATGAATATGCACATCCAAGAAGCTCAGAGAACAACAAACAGGATAAACACAAAGGAAAATACACTATCATATATCATGGAAAGGACAGGAAATAGTTCTGAAAGTTGCAAAAGCAATTAGTTACATAAAAGGCAATCCCATTAGACCCATGGAAGCAAGAAGGCAGTGAGATGAAATACTTCAAGTACTGAAGGAATACAACAGTTAGCCAAAAATTTTGTATCTGACAAGACTCTCTTTGAAAAATGAAGGCAAGATTAAGATATTCACAGATAAGCAAAAGCTGAGAGGGTACATCCCACAAAATCTGTTCTAGAAGCCAGGCTAAAGGGAGTTCTTCAAATTGAAAGGAAAGCATGCCAGACAATGGTTCAAAGCAACATAAAGAAATAAAGACCTGCAATAAAGGTAACCATTTGGGTAATTATTAATGCCAGTATTATTGTATTGTGTGTTTTGCTATGTAACTTCACTTCTTATTTCCTCCAGGTGCTAAAATTCAAATGCATAAAAATGCATGCTAATTCTAAATTTTCGGTCAAACAATATACAAAAATATGTGGTAATAAGTACAAAAAATGGTGGGGGCAGGGCAGAGGGGTATAGGAAAATTTATATGCTATTGAAGTTAAGTTGGTATCAAACCATATATAAATTTTACATATTTAAGATGTAAAATTTTAACCCTATGGTAACTATAAGGAAAACAGATGAAAAATATATAGAGATAGAAATGAGAAGGTACTCAATATGGTGCAACACAAGAAAGCAAATAAATATAAAAGTAGGCTTTAATAGAAGTGAGGACAAAAAAGATTTAGCACTTACAAAAGCTAAATAGAGTAAAATGGCAGGAAAAAAGTCCTGTATTGTCAGTAGTGACTTTAAATGTAAATGGGTTAAACTCTTCAGTCAAAAGACAGAGATTGGCAGAACGGACCTTCCTCAACATGATAAAAGGAATATATGAAAAGCCTATAGCTAATATCCTCCTGTTCTAGTTTGCTATGTGCTGGAATGCAACACACCAGAAACAGTTTGGCTTTTAATAAAAGGGGATGTATTTCATTAGTTCTTCAGAGAAAAGGCACTAACTTTCATCTGAGGTTCTTTATTATGTGGGAAGGCACAGGATGGTCTCTGTTGGCCTTCTCTCCAGGCCTGTGGGCTCCAACAACTTTCCCTGGTGTGATTACTTTCTGCATCTCCAAAGGCCTGGGTTGAGCTATGAGTGTTGAGATGAGGTATGCTGAGCTGCTTGTGCTGTGCTACATTGAGCTCTATCATTTAAGCACCAGCCAATTAAATCAAACACCATTCATTACAGCAGGCACACCTCCTACCCAACTGCAGATGTAATCAGCAACAGATGAAGTTCACATACCATTGGCTCATGTCCACAGCAACATAACTAGGCACCTTCACCTGGCCAAGTTGACAACTGAATCTAACTACCACACCTCCTTAATGGCAGAAGAATGAAAGCTTTCCCTCTAAGATCAGGAATGGGAGAAAGATAACCTCTGCCACTACTGCTATTCAATATTGTACTACAAGTTCTTACCAGAGTAATTAGGCAAGAAAGAGAAATAAAAGGCATCTACATTGGAAAGGAAGAAAACATTTTCCCTGTTTGCAGGTCACAGACAATAAATACAGAAAATCCTAAGAAATTCACAACAAAATTCCTGCAACTAATAAATGAATTTACCAAAGTGGTGGGGTACAAGAACAACAATCAAAGACCAGTAGCTTCTCTATGTCTGCCTGTGCAAAAAATAAAAAAAGAAAGGAAAAAGGCCAGGAGCATTTCTATTCAGAAACAATAAACAATGAAAGAAGAAATCAAGAAAAAAATTCCATTCACAATAGTAATTAACAGAATCAAATATCTAGTGATAAATCTAACCAAGAATGTAAAGGATTTTGTACACAGAAAACTAAAGAACATTGCTAAAAGAAATTAAAGAAGACCTAAATAAATGGAAGGACATTGTATTCCTGGACTGGAAGATGAAATATTGTTATGCTATCAATACTACCCAAAGTAATTTATAGATTCAATGCAATCCCAATAAATTTCCACCAATTTTCTTGCAGAAATGGAAAAGCCAATCATCAAATTTATAATGAAGTAAAATGGGTCCCAAATAGCCAAAGTCATCTTTGAAGAAGGCTGAAGTTGGAGGACTAACATTTCCTGATTTTAATACTTATTATAAAGAAACAGTAGTCAAAACGGCATGGTACTAGCACAAGAACAGAAGTGTAGACCAATGGAATTGAATTGAGAGTTCAGAAATCAACCCTCACATTTATGGCCAGCTGGTTTTTGACAGGGAAGCCAAGGCCACCTAATTGGTAAATAATAGTCTTTTCAACAAATAGTGCTGGGGAAACTGGATCTCCAGTTACAAAAAAAAGGAGGATTCCTACCTCATACTATATACAAAAATCAACTCAAAATGGATCAAAGACCTACATAGAAGAGCCAGACCATAAAACTCCTAGAAGAAAATGTAGGGATGCATCTTCAGTACCTAGTGTTAGGTAATAGTTTCTTAGACTTTATACCCAAAACACAAGCAACAAAAGGAAACTAGATAATGTGTCCTCATCAAAATAAAACACTTTTTTCCTTCAAAGGACTGTACAATGAATGTAAAAAGATAGCTTACACAATGGGAGAAAATATTTGGAAACCACATTTTCTGATAAAGGATTAATAAACAGTATATATAAAGAAATCTTCCAAATTAACAACAAAAATGGGCAAAAACTCAAACAGACATCTCTCCAAAGAAGATATACAAATGGCCAGAAAGCACATTAAAAGATGCTCAACATCAGTCATTTATGAAATGTGAATCAAAACCACGAGAGACCATTTCACATAGATTAGAATGGCTGCTATTAAAAAAATGAAAAATATTAAGTGTTGGAGAGGGTGTGGAGAAATAGAAACACTCATTCACTGCTGGTTGGCAATGGTGCAGCCACTGTGGAAGACAGTTTGGTACTTCTTCAGAAAGCTGAGTGTAGAACTACCATATGACCTGGCAATCCCCTGATTAGGCACATACTCAAAATAATTGAAAGCAGGGGCTTGAACAGGTATTTACACACTGATGTTCATAGTGACATTATTCACAATTGCCAATAGATGGAAGTAACCCAAGTGTTCATCAATCATGGATAAGTAAAATGTGGTATACACATACAATGGAATATTATTCAGCTATAAAAATGAATAAAACCCTGGTATATGTGATAATATGCATGAATCTTGAAGAAAACCCTGTAAGTGAAATAAACCAGACACAAAAGGACAAATAGTGTATGACCTCACTGTTTTGAAACAATTAGAATAAGCAAATGTATAGAGTCAGAATCTAGAAGATAGGTCAGTAGGGGACATGTTGGAGATAAAGAATGGAAAGTTAAGGCTAAATGTACAGGATTCCTATTTAGAATGATAGAAATGTTTTGCTAATGGATGGTGGTGATGTAGCACAATATTGTCAATGCAGGTAACAGCACTGAAATATATCCAAATATGATTAAAAGGAGGAAATGTTAGATTGTACATATGACAACAGAGTAACAATTTTAAAAAATCAGTGGAACCACACAACACAAATAGTAACCCTAAGTTAAAGCATGGTCTTTATTAATAGTACAGTTAAAAAGATGTGCTATCATAAATTGTAACAAATCTTCTACACCAATGTAAGTTATGAATGGTTGGGTGGTATATAGGAATCCTATATTTTATGCAAGATTATTCTGTAAACCCACAACTTCTCTGATAAATAATTTTTAAAAAATTTGCTGTGGTGGGTTGCTGCACTCGAGTTACATGAGGGCTAGAGTTAGACTTTTTTAAAGCTCAGTTCTTCTTCCAAAGCTGTGCCAAGAAGGAAAATTAGTTTTTGATAAGTGCCTTTGATGATGAAATTCTCTGTGGAGTTAAAGAGAATTGATGTAAAACTAAAAGCACAGTTACAATGATGATATACAATATACATTTGTTTGTTTTCATTCCAGCGTGCTGTGCTGCCCTCACTGAACTGGTGCTCAATGACACCAATGCCCACCAGATAGTTCAGGTGACAAAGCTTCTTGAAAAGGTGGAGCATCTTCTCCAACCTGGGTCCCAACTGCCATGTCACTGTTAACCCTCCTTATGGTACAGTTTGTATCCCAGAACTATGTATTTTGGGTATCCCATCATATGATTTTTGAAATATTTTAATATGTCATTTATCTGTAGAATTTTATTTTATATTATTCTCGGTCCTTCTTTAAATCAGCAAAAAAAAAGAATCATCAAGGTTAATTGATGTTGACTCTTGAATATTCATAGTCATAAAACAAAATATTTATTACACAAAGCAAAATTCACTAATCAATCTTAATCAATCCACTACATATACACATAAGTATGTGTGTATGTGTGTGTGTATATGTGTATATATACATATATATATATATATTTATTTATGTCTCCCTCTATCTATATATCTATGCATACAAGCCTTGAATGGGTTTCTGTTACAAAAGTTACCACCTATTTATTGAATTTTCAGAGGATACCCTTTTCTTCTCTTTTCTGATCAGTGCAATATATCCAACTTCAAGTTCAGATATATAAATATATCAAAGTTAGTAATGGATAAGATCACTAACCATCACAGCCCCTAATGTAAGCTCAGCAAATCAGAAGGTAGTTGGTGGAGAAAGATATTTGGAGTTGGCCAGATTGAGGTTCCATTACTTGCATCACTACTTGCTAACCTGGCACCTGAATAAATAACCTCTAAATTCTGGTTTGCTCCTCTGTAAATCATGGAAATTCTACAGTAATACACAGAATAGCTATAAGGATTAAATGCAGTAAGGTATTTAATTAAAACTGTAATTTTAACATATAAATTAAATCTCTTTACAGTCAAACATAAATGCCTGCAGAGGGTAGAGTTCAGTAGATTATACATTTAATAGTTAATAGAAAATTATCAGTGTTTTAGTTTCCTAACTACTAAAACAAATACCATATAATGGATTGGCTTAACAGCAGGAATTTCTTGGCTCATAGTTTCAGAGATTGGAAGGCTTGCTTCCTCCCAGGGTTGGTATCTTCTGGCTGGCTGGCAATCCTTAGGGCTCCTTGGCTTTTCTGTCATATGGTAGTATATCTGGCAGCATCTTCTTTCTCTTCTGGGGTTTGTTTATTAACTTCCACTGCTTCATGAGGCTTTCACTTTCTTGTCCAATCTCCTTTGCTTATAGGGACTTTACCCTTATGGAATTCAGACCCAACCACATTCAGTTTGATCACACCATAACTAATAACATCTTCAAAGTTATCTACTTACAAATGGGTTTAGACCCACAGAACTAGGGATTGGGACCTAGACATGCCTTTTATGAGGGACGTGATTCAATCTCTAACAGTCTGCTCCCTGGACTGCCCAAGAATATGCAAACATGTTCTTCCATATAAAAAAAATTCTATCACAACATCCCAAAAGCCTAAAGTCATTTCAGTAATAATACTAAGAACAAAGTCTCATCAAAATCATATGTGTGTGTGGTCCATCCTAGGGCATCTGTCTGATGGACCTATAAAACCTAGAAAACAAGTTATCTGCTTCCAATATACATGGTGGGGCAGGCATAGGATAAACATTCCCATTCCAGAAGGGAGGAATTGGAAGGAAACTGGGATCATGGGTGCCAAACAAGTTTGTAACCAGGCAGGTCAAACTCTATTAGATTTTATGTTTTGAGAGACATCAGTGGAATGATACCTTGTTCTCTGGGCCTTCTAGAGTAGCAGCCCCACCCTTTCCAAGTGCTTATATTACAGTCTTGCTGTTCCTGAACACTGAGATGAATCTGCATTGGAATGGCAGCCAGGAAACTGACCCAACTCTCTCCAATCATTGTGGTGGCAGCACATTCCCTAAACAAGAAGTCATAAGATCTGTCTTCTCCAAGAAGTCATAAGATCTGTCTCCTCCAAGCTTCAGAGCAGGTGGTCCACCCCTTTGAAGTCAGAGGCATACCAACCCTTTCCACACACATGGGAGGGCCTACTCTCTTGGCCTAAGAAGGTCTTTTTGGTCTAGACTTTTGCTTCCATGGTTCTGCCCTTGAGGTCATTTCTTTCAGTTTGTCCCTTTTCTGTCCCTTTCAGTCCAGGCTGGCTGTAGTTCTGCTCATATAAATTTTGCAAAAACCTGGTTGAATCTGTGTGCAGTTACAGTGCACAAACATCAGACAATAGTACTTTCCAAAGATCCTTCCTGGGAAACTGCATTTCAAATCTTGACTTCCACTGATATAGCTGACTAGACCCATGTTTAACTGCACCCTCATTGCAAAGGGTTGTACAGTCAAACCCTCATATGGAATCCTGTCCTTTAGATACATTTCCCAAAAGGTTTCTGATAGAGCCACATTAACATTTAGTCTTACTCTCAGAGCATCCAACTTTGATAGGTTGAGAATTTTCCAAATCAGTTGCTGGCTTCTTTGTGCTTGAAAGTTCAATTCATAGTTAATCTCTTTCCTCTATCATTTCATTATTAGCTGCAAGGAGAGACCAGGCTGAATCTTCCACATTCAACTTGGAAATCTCCTCAGCTAAGTAATCAAGTTCATCACTTTCAAATTCTGCCTTCCATCTGACTCTGAATACAATTTTGCCAGGTTGTCTGCCATTTTATAACAAGGATCATATTTCTTCCTGTTGCCAAAAACACATTCATCTTTTCCTTCTAACCCTTCAGTGGAAGTACCTTTAAGATCCATATTTCTACCAATGATCTCTTCAAAGCATTCTAAGCTTTTTCTGTCAAGTACCTCCCAATTCCTTCAGCCACTACCCATTACCCAATTCTAAAACCATTTCCACATTTTTAGATATTATTCATGCAACATCCCTACTTTCTGAAACCAAAAAGTATTTTAGTTTCCTAGCTAAAAAAACAAATACCATACAATGGGTTAGATTAATAGGAATTTATTGGCTCAGAGTTTCAGAGGATAGAAGGCTTGCTTACTTCCAGTATTGGTATCTCCTGGCTGGTCAGTAATCCTTGGGGTTCTTTGGCTTTTCTGTCACATGACAATATACCTGGTGGTATCTTCTTCTGCTGACTTGCAGCTTCTTGCTTCTTCCATGGCTTCTCCCTCTGTGTTCAATTTCCTTTGCTTATAAGAACTTCAGCTGTATTGGATTAAAGCCCACCCTCATTCAATTTGGGCACAGCTTAACTAGTAACATCTTCAATCCTACTTACAAATAGATTCACACTCACAGGGCCAGGAGTTGAGACCTGAACATGCTTTTTGTGGGGGTCATCATACAGTGTTCAACAAACAATAAACTGACATTAAAAGTTTTTGTTTATTCTTGTATGTATACATGCTTGTTTGAGGTTAAGTCTAGAAGGACGTGAACTGTGTTTTCATGGATAACTTTATTTTTCTTTTTTAAATCTGTTATTGTTTTCTGTATTTTTTAAAAATTTTCCTTTTTACTTTATGATTCATTTATAGACAGTCTTTAATTACCTCTCATAAAGGGAGGAATTATATTCCATAATTAGGTATTTAAAATGCAAAGACTAAAGATGTTTATTGGGAGTCCTTCTTTCTGTCCCCTTTTTTTTACTTTTTAAGTTATGGAATGTTTTATTTATGGTTTTGTACATATATTCATGATGAAATTAAGTTGCTGTTTTCTCTTGGTGATTTTTCAGGTTTTGCATTAGTGTTATTCTGGTTTCATGCAGTTAATTGAAAAGTTTACATTAGTTTCTTATACTTTGAATTAGTTGAAATAGCATTGGATATAATTCATTCAAAGAATGATTTGGTTTGAACACTTAATTTGGAGGAAGCTCTTTGATGACTTTTATCATTTTCTACCATGGTTAATGATCTTTTCATCTCTTCTACATTTTCTTGAACATTTTGGTAACGTATATTTTCTAGAGGTTAAGCATTTATCAAAGAACTATATGTTATAAGGCACATAGTTACATCAAATTTCACTGGATTAATTGCACTCATTCTCACATCTGTGCATGTATCTTGTTTTGCATATGTAATATTGTACATTTTTTGTGTTTTGATTTTGTCTTTTTTAGTACTTCCAGAGTCACATTCATTTCTTTACTCTTTTCTAAGAATTGGTTCTTTGTTTTAGCAATTTTATTGTATTTACTTATTAAACTTTTATTGTAAAATGTAATATATACATAAAGCAAAGAAAGAAAAGAGCAATAATTTTCAAAGCACACCTCAATGAGTAGTTATGGAATAGATCCCAGAGTTCATCATGGGCTACCATTCCACCATCTCAGGTTTTTCCATTCTAGCTGCTCCAAAACACGGGAGACTAGAAGCAATATTAATATAGTGATTCAGCACCATACTCATTTGTTAAATCCCATTTTATCTGTTATACTCCTCCTTCTCCTTTAATCCTTCTCTCAGTTTATAGGGATCTTTGGGCAATGCCCATTCTGACTTTTTCATGTTGAGAAGTGGTTTCCACAGTAAAGGGTAAGAGGAGGAAATTAATTGAAAATCCTAGAGAGGCTGGTCCCTCTCAGTTTCAGGATTTATCTTATTTAGGAACCCTCCAGAAATTTCATGTTCCAGGAAGGCAAACCTAGTTCATGAAACCTTTATAGGGTCTCAGTTCAAGCCCCAGGTGTTCTTAAGCATCAACAGGAGTGGTGTTAATTGGGATTTAGCAAACTATGGCAATTAGCACTATCTAATTGAATCTTGCATAAGAGTAGCCTCCAGAATAGCCTCTTGACTCCATTTGATCTCTCTTGGTCACTGATGCATTATTTTATCTCATTCTTTCCCCCCTTTTGGTCAGAAAGGCACTGTTGATCCCATGGTGCCAGGACCAGACTTATCTCTGGGAGTCCCTCCCCATGTTGTCAGGGAGACTTCATCCCTGAATGTTTTGTACTACATATGGGGGAGAGCATTGGGGGAGGGCAACAATTTTCCTTGCAGAATTGGGTTGAGTGAGAGAGAGAGGCCACATCTGAGTAACAAAGAGTCTTCCTTGAAGCAACTCTTAGGCCTTGTTATGGGTAGTCTTAGCTTCTCTCCTACAGAGGTAAGTTTCATAAGGGCAAGCCTCAAAATCTGTGACTTGGCCTATTTTCTTGGAAGTCCCCAATGGTTGAGAGATTACCCAGGATTTCCCAGATGGGAAAGTTTAATAATTCCATATATACATATATATTTTCTCTTCAGACCCTCAAGAGATTCTACCTGTACTTTAAAGATTTTACTCCACCATAGTCTGAGATGTTTCCTGGTATTATATTAAACTATACAGAATTATAAAGCCTCATTACTGTTCTGGACTCCAGGAGTTTGGGTTGTTTAAATGAGCCATCCAGAGAGGTTAATTTATGTTATGTGTTACAGAAAATTTAGTCCAGACATAATAAACCTCTCTGCCTTTGGTCTCATACAGTAGCTGAAGGTCTAGAGTACATACATTATCATTTCTTACCCTGTATTCTAATTTACCTTAGACCCAGCCAGATTGACTTCATTTTAAACTCTAATGAAGTGTGATCTCTTTTACAGTTACTTTAACTGTTATTATATATAACTATGCTAAATTTCAGAAATGCAGCACTCCATTTCCCTCAAAGTTCCAGGGATATACCAATGATGCACATATAGCTCAGTGTCTCAGAATCTGGAAATATATTTACAACTTAAGACTAAATACTCCTGCTATAAGGGACAATCTAGGCTGCAATTTTCTTATAAGTATTTTCTGAGGGAACCTTAGCACATTTTTTCTTTTGTTTCTATCTTATCTTGCACAGTACATTGTCCCCAAGGTTTATTCATTTTGTTGTGTGCCTTTTGACATCCTTCCTTTTTGTAGCTGCACTATATTCCATCATATAATTTTACCACCATCCACAATTGTGCTTCTCAGTCAATATAGCCTTTGACTCCTTCCATCTATTGGGTATTATGGATAATGTCCAAAATTAACAAACCATGTCTTAACTGTATCACTTGGTTTTGCAATCAGCAGCAACTCTCAACTTTAGATAATTTTCATTGGTTTGTAATGACAAAGAACCAGCTATCAAACTAACTATCAAATCAAAACTGCTCCTTTTATCACTTGTCCTTCCCCACCCCAATCAGTTGCCCTGGTAGTACTGTGATACTGTTGATGTTTTCCTGTTAACTTTTGGCCATAGCATGCATTTTTAGTTTTCCTTCTATATCCCTCTACTATTGACTCTTCCACTACTGAACGTTGAAATAGTTCATATGAGAACTTATTTACAGTTGTAGATTAAATCATTGGAATACATGGCACTATGCATCCCTTTTCAATCATATTCACCTTTGATATGGCAATATTACTTATAAACCCATTAATTAGTTCCCATCACTTCTATTTGTTCCCTTGCATTTAGATTCAACCTCTTTGGGTAGCCCTTCCTCCATCTCTAGCTTTTGTATAGCTGTAGGTCTGCTGTATTCTATAAAGTAACCTCTGAGATGACCTTTTCCAGATTCATAATAGCAAAATCATGCAGTATCTCTCCCTTTGCATCTGACTTATTTCATTCATAATTCTGTCCTCAAGGTTCATTGACGTCATATGTTTAAGGACCTCATTTTGTCTTATTGCTGCTAATATACCTTCATATTTGTATACATATTTTGTTTATCTGCTCATCTGTTGATGGGCACTTGGATTGTTTCCATCTTTTGGCAATTATGAACATTGCTGCTATGAACATTGGTGTGCAAGTGCCTGTTCTTGCCACTGCCCTCATCTCATTTGGGTATAGACTTAGTATTGGTATTGCTGGGCCATAGAACAACTCAGTATTTTGTTTTCTGAGAAATTGCCAAACCATCTTCCCAGAGGATACACATTTATGCATTCCCTCTAACAGTGAATAAATGTTCCAATTTCTCCACATCATCTCCAACATTTGTAGTTTCCTGTTTGTTTAGTAGCAGCCATTCTTATAGGTGCAAGGTGATATCTCATTGTCATTTTAATTTGCATTTCCCTTATAGCTAATGAAGATGAACATCTCTTCATGTGTTTTTTTGCCATCTGCATTTGTTCTTCAGAAAAACATCTGTTTATATCCTCTGCCCATTTTATAATTATGTTGTTTGTTGTTTTGTTGTTGAGCTGTACAATTTCTTTATGAACACAGGATATCAAGCTTTTATCTGACATATGATTTCCAAATATTTTCTCTGAGTTTGTTCCCTCTTCACCTCTATGACAAAGCCCTTTGTGGCACAGAGACTCTTGTTCTTAAGGAGGTCCCATTTATCTATTTATTCTTTCACTTGTGCTTTGGGTATAAAGTTTAAGAAACTACTTCCTATTACTAGATCTTGAAGATGTTTCCCTGCATTTTCTTCTAGAAGTTTTGCATTTAGGTCTTTAATCCATTTTGAATTAATTTTTGTATAGGGTGTAAAGTAGGGGTCCTTTTTCATTCTTTTGGTTATTGCTTTTTAATTATCCCATACCCGTTTATTGAAAAGTCTCCTCTGTCACAGGTCAGTAGATTTGTGGACCTTATCAAAAATCAGTTGTCCATAGATTTAGTGGACTATCTCTGTAACTCTTGATCCAATTCCACTGGTCAATACTTCTACCTTTGTGCCAGTATCATGTTGTTTTGATCACTGTAGCTTTATGGTAAGCATTTAAGTCAGGAAATGATAGTTCTCCCACTTCACTATTCTTTTTTAGTATGTCTTTAGCTATTCTGGGTCTCTTTCCCTTCCAAATAAATTTGATAACCAGTTTTTCCAAGTCTTTTCCAAGTAGATTCTTGGGATTTTGATTGGTATTGCATTGAATCTGTAAATCTGTTAGATAGAGTTGATATCTTAATGACGTTTATCCTTCTGGTCTATGAGTATGGGATGACATTTCCATCTATTTAGGAAATTTTTTATTTCTTTTAACTTTTTTTGTAATTTTTATGTTTAAATCCTTAACATCCCTGGTTAGGCTTATTCCTAGATACTTGATTATTTGGTTGTTATTTTGAATGGAATTTTTTCCTTAATTGTCTCCTCAGATAGGTTATTTCTTGTGTAGAGAAACATTACTGATTTTTGTACATTAATTTTGTATCCTGACATTTTGCTGATTTTGTTTATTAGCTCAAGTAGCTTTGATGTAGATTTTTCAGGGGTTCCTAATATAGGATCATGTCATCTGTAAATAATGAATGTTTTACTCCTTCCTTCCCTATTTGGATGGCTTTTATTTCTTTCTCCTATCTTATCACTCCATTATCAGTAAAGGATACTGGATTTTGTCAAATGCTTTTTCAGCATCAGTTGATGCGATTGTGTGATTTTTTTCCCTTTTGATTTGTTAATGTGTTGTATTATGTTGATTGAGTTTTTTTATGTTGAACCACCCTTGCATTCCTGGTATTAACCCTACTTGGTCATGGTGTATATTTCTTGTAATGTGATTCATATTGCTTGTATTTTGTTAAGAATTTTTGCATCTATATTCGTTAAGGAGATTGGTCTGTAGTTTTTCTTTCTTGTAGCATCTTTATCCAGGTTTGGTATTACAGTGATGTTAGCTTCATAAAATGTGTTAGGTAGCATTTCTTTTTCCTCAATTTTTTGGAAGAGTTTGAGCAGGATTGGCTTTGTTCTTTTTGGAATGTTTGATGAAATTCCCCTGTGAAGCTGTCTGGTCCTGGGCTTTTTCTTGTGGGTAGATTTTTGATGACTAATTGAATCTCTTTACTTGAAATTGGTTTACTGAGCTCTTCTTTTTTTTTCAAGTCACTATAGGTAGTTCATGTGTTTCTAGGAATTTGTCTATTTCATCTAGTTTGTTGGAATATAGTTGTTCATATGTTATGATTTTTTAAAATTTCTTCAGGATCCATGGTGATGACCCCCTTTTCATTTCTGATTTTATTAATTTGCATCCTCTCTCTTTTTTTCTTTGTTAGTCTTGATAGGAGTCCATCAATTTTATCAATTTTATCAAAAAGCCAACTTTTGGTTTTGTGGATTATTTCCATTGTTTTGTTTTTTCCAGTTTGTTTATTTCTGCTTTAATCTTTGTTGTTTGTCTTCTTTTATTTGCTTTTGGGGTTGTTTGCTGTTCTTTCTCTAAATTCTCCAGGTGAGCAGTTAAGTCCTCAGGTTTTCCTGTTTTTTTGCTTTTTAATATAGACATTTAGTGCAATAAATTTCCCTCTCTGCACTGCCTTTGCTGCTTCCCATGAGTTTTGATGTGTTGTATTCTCATAATCATTTGTTTCCTGATATTTATAGATTTCTCTATCAATTTCTTCCTTAACCCAATGATTATTTAAGGGTGTGTGGTTTAATCTCCATATATTTGTGAAAGCTCTGGTTCTTTGGTGATTATTAATTTTCAGTTTCATTCTGTTGTGGTCAGAGGAAATGCTTTGGATAATTACAATCTTATTACATGTATAAAAACCAAGTTTGTGTCTCAGCATATGATCTATCCTGGAGATTGTTCCATGTGCACTAGAGAAGAATGTATACCCTGCTGTTTTGGGATATAATGATCTATGTATGTCTACTAGGTCTAATTCATATATCTCATTGTTTAGTTTCTCTATTTCCTTGTTGATCCTCTGTCTGGTTGTTCTATTTGTAGTGAAGAGTAGTGGAGTCAATTCTTCCACTATTACCATTGAAACATCTATAACTCCCTACAGTTTTGCTATGTTGCCTCATGTACTTTGGAACTCCTTGATTGGAAACATAAACATTTATGATTGTTATTTCCTTTTGGTGAACTGTCCTTTTTTATTTTTAATATCTGGTGTCCTTCTTTGTCTCTCATGACATCTTTACATTTGAAGTCTATTTTATCTGATATTAGCACAGCTATTCCTGCTTTGTTTTTGGTTACAGCTTGCATAGAAGATATTTTTTCATCCTTTCCCGTCAACCAATTATGTCCTTGAATGTAAGATGTGACTCTTATAAACAGCATATAGATGGATTATATTTTTAATCCATTCTACCAGTCAGTATCTTTTAATTGTTGAGTTTAGTCTGTCATCAAAATAATTGCTGTGAAAGCATTCTTGAATCTGTCATCTTATTCTTTAGTTTTTATCTGTCAGATCTATATATTCTTTTCCTTCTATTTTTATCCTTCAAGTTACCATTACTGATATTCTTCAGTTCTGTACCCTCCTCCAGACCTTCCTCTCCTGTCTTTTTTTTTTCAGCTGATAGGACTCCCTTTAGTATTTCTTGTAGGGTAGGTCTCTTGTTGACTAGTTCTCGCAAACATTGTCTTTGAAGATTTTAATCACTCCCTCAATTTTGAAGGATAACTTGGCTGGATAAAGAATTCTTGGTTGAAAGCCTTTCTCATACAGGATCTTAAATATATCAAACCACTGCCTTCTTACCTCTGTGAAGCCTGTTGAGTAGTCTGAAATCAGTCTTATGCATTTTCTTTTGTATGTAGTAGGTCACTTCTCGTGCTGCTTTCAGGACTTTCTGTTTCTCTTCAACATTTGACAGTTTGATTAATCTATGTTTTGAGGTAGACCCATTCAGATTTATTCTATTTAGAATTTGTTGGACCTCTATGATTTGTATATTTATGTCTTTTGTAAGGTTTGGGAAGTTTCCCCTGATTATATCTTCAACTATCTTTCCCAGCCCTTTACTCTTCTCTTCTCTTTCTGGAACATGAGTGACTCTTATATTTGTGTGCCTTTTGTTGTCTTTTATTTCCTAAGATCCAGCTCCATTTTTTCTATCTTTCTTGCCATTTGATCTTTTGTTCACTTGCCATTTGTTCTTTTGTGCACTCTAGTTCAATTGTTCTGTCCTCTAGCTCACTTATTCTTCCTTCTGCTTTTTCAAATATGCTATTGTGTGTCTCTAGTATATTTCTATCTTGGTCTACTGTATCTTTCATTTCTGTGATATCTGCCACTTTTCTATTTAATCTTTTGAATTCTTTTTTATGCTCTCTATTATATTCCTGATATCCTTTATTTCTTTTTAAATACCCCTGAGTAGTTGTTTCATATTCTGTGTCCTCTCTGGACTTTTGATTTGATTGTTTGGTTAGGCCATTTTTGTTTGGGTCTTCACATGCTTTGTGGTTTTGTGTTGTGTTTGGGGCATATGATTATCTTAATAAGGTTAATTTGCAGGTTGATTTCCTTCACTCATCTAAAGTTTTGTATTTACTAGGTTTGGGATTGAAGGTTTCCTTTTGCACTTTGTTTGTCACTTATTCCCCACCAAACCAAGACCCAGATCTAATGTAGGAGATACAGTTCAACATGAGAAGCTAGTAAAAGCTAGTCTGAGAGTGATGCTCTGATGAATCCCAGAGTGATTTGATCACTGAGTGGAAAAGTATTTGCAAAGTCCCCTTCAGGGAATGGTGAGAATGGGGGAAAATTCAACCTAACCAAGTTGAATTATTGATAGTCTCACAAGTAGTGTGGACAACCAAAGCTAAAGGCTGAGCCCAGTCTTGGGGTTTGTTCATGTGAAACTTAACCCCACCAAGGATAGGTCAAGTCCACTTAAAATTTAGGCCTAAGAGTCACCCCCAAGAAAGCCTCTTCTGTTGCTCAGATATGACCTCTTTCTCCAGTCAACACAACAATCAAACTCACCTCCCTCCCCCTGTCTATGTGGGACATGACTCCCAGGAGTGTGGACCTTCCTGGCAACATGGGACCGAAATCTTAGAATGAGCATCAAGGGATTGAGAAAAAACCTAGAATGAGCTGAGACTCAGCATCAAGGGATTGAGAAAGCCTTCTCAATCAAAAGGGGGAAGAGTGAAATGAAACAGTGTCAATTGCTGAGAGACTCCAAACAGAGTTGAGAGGTTATCCTGGAGGTTATTCTTATGCATTAAGTAGATATCACCTTGTTATTCAAGATATAATGGAGAGGCTGGAGGAAACTGCCTGAAAATGTAGAGCTGTGTTCCAGTAGCCATGTTTCTTGAGGATGAATGTATAATAATATAGTTTTCACCATGTGACGTGTGATTGTGAAAACCTGGAGTCTGATGCTCCTTTTATCTACCTTGTCAACAGATGAGTAGAACATGTGGAATAAAAATAAATAATAGGGGGAACAAATGCTAAAATAAATTTAGTTTGAAATGCTAGTGATAAATGAAAGAGAAGGGTAAGGGGTATGGTATATATAATTTTTTATTTTCTTCTGTTTTCATTTTATTTCTTTTTCTGTTGTTTTTTTATTTCTTTTTCTGAATTGTTGTAAATGTTCTAAGAAATGATCATGATGATGAATATGCAACTATGTGATGATATTTTGAATTACTGATTATATATGTAAAATGGAATGATCATATGTTAGGAGGGCTTGTGTTTCTTTGTTGTCATTTTTTTAATTTAAAAATTAAAAAAAAGCTTGTCTGAGGTGTATGGGTACTTCAGTGGTAAAATGGTTGCCCAGAGACCCAAGCTCAATTTCCAACCCATGCACCCAAGAGAGATGAAAATAAAACAAAATATGAATATAGTAAAAATATGAAACAAAAATAACAACAAAACACATCTCAACAGTTGTAGGCCCCAAAGTCAGAAGAAGACACCCCAAGATGTATTGGGAATGACCTCAGGCTGGTGCCCACCAAGGGAAAGAAAATTTAAGAAAAAAATAAAAAATGGAATAATAAAAACGTATATATATGAAATAAAAAGTAATAATCAACAAAATGTAAATATATAAAATAAAGATAAACAAAGTAACAATTCTTCTGACAGAAATATTTATATAGTAAAAAAATTTATTTTAAAAAAGCAAGGGAAAAAGAAAAAATAATGCCTGGAAAAAAATAAGAACCCAAGCAATAAGAGTTAGCCTGCTTGCACTCACCACTTCTCAGCAGCAGGTGGTGTACCTAAGCTTCTCCTCCTCAGGCTTGCCCCTCCCAGACTACAGCGGCTGCTGGAAGATGGGCATTCATGGAAGGGGCTGCTCCTGGACCGCAGTGGTGGGACAGCTGGCCCTGGCCCATGGGGTGGGGAGCTGATCAGTGCTCAAGGTATCAGCCAACTTGCAGCACCCAGCACCTGGTGGGTCTGCCAGACATTGCACCTGTGGGACCAGCTGTTACCGGCACTCAGTCAGGTAATTGCTCCCAGTGCCCAGCAGTCCGGCCTACTACAGTGGATAATCAAATCTGCTTCTGGACTCCCTGTGGATGCTGTCAGCTGCTGAGTTGCTCAGGGAGTTTTCCTCAGTCATCAGCTGGAGCAGGCTGGAGCAGGGGGATGACCAGTTCCCTTTGATTCACACTTCCCCTCACGCTGCATCCTACCGTGGTGGGGATCACGGTTGATCGACCCACCCCACTCTCCCCGTCCTAATCCCCCCATTTCTCACCTCCCCCAAACCCCCTTGAGGCTTTTTTGTTTACTCACAACCCGGGACCACAGTCCTGTGTATTCTCTTCCCATCCTCTATCTTGGCCAACAGAGCAGGACTGAACTTAATCCATTCTGCTCTGTCATCTTCCTGGAAGTCTTGTTGTCCACTCTCCTTTTTATCTCCCACTCCTAAAAGTATTTAGGCCACTTTAAATTTTCATACTTTATTATTTTAATCTCTGCTCTAAAGAAAGTTGAAATTTTAAGTTTGTGATTGCAGTCTTCCATATTTAAATGTATTATGTTGATATTTTTAGTATTGTACCATAATAATTTACTATTTATACTAACATTTCTTCTTTAATACTAATTTGTGATACTGTTTACTTGCTTCTTTATGCTTTTGTATTTCTATGTTAATGTCACTGGCCACTGATAACCTGACTTCTTTTATCTCCCAGGAAAATGGTGTATATACAATAGCAAAATTAATTTTACCAAGCAAGCAGAAAAATGCAGCAAAAACACATCTGTTACAGGTAATAAAATATTCATTGTTCTTCTTCATCAAGTTACTGAAATCTGAGGAAATTCTGATAATATAACTGATGATTTGAAGAATTTTCAGTTTAATGCTGTTCTCTATTGACTGTGGGATAAAAATATCTGCTGAGGGCGGTTCAGCTGACATGGAAATACATGGAAACAATATAAAAGGCTTAACTTCCTTTATTTATGTGTAGGGATTTAGGTGATTTTATTTATTTATTTTGTTTATAAATCATTTCTATTTTTTTAAACATAAGTTTCTGTGTATCAGAAAAATGTTGAAGAAAATAATAAGCTGTCTTTAAGCATGAACCACAGCCACTAACATTTCTTTAACAAGCAGGCCTGTAAAATGAATCTTGACAGATGAGAATGGCTTGCCATGTGGATAAAGGAGTATGGGTGGAATATCAGTGACATCTGCTACAGGGCAGGGAAAGGTCATTCCCTGCAGAGGGAACAACATCAGGAAAGTATGGAAGCCCAAGAATGTAGAGCTTTTTAGGAAAAGCTGGGCTGGGGTATGTGGCTGAGGGAAGGAGTGCCCCCTAGCAAGGAAAACTCAAAGGAAAGATTGTGACACATCATGCAGGGTCCTACAGGTTTTTCTGAGGAGAGCATATCAGAGACCCAGTGCTCCCAATGAGGCAGGAAGGACAAAAATTAAATTTAAGGTATGCCTTGGCAGTACTGCATTTCACCTTTTTTGTGGGAGTCATTTGGAAAAGAGAATAATCTAATCAGATCACCTGTAATCTGATTTAGGCACTATCACTTGGAATAATGATTAAAACTTGCAGAAACTTTTTTCTTTAATATTTTTATTGCAAAATCTCCACACACATATGGTCCAATCATATTATGAAATCAGTGGCTCACAACGTCATCACATAGTTGTGTATTCTTCACCATGATCATTTTTAGCATTATTCCAAAAAAAGAAATAGAAAGAAAAAAAAGAAAACCTTATGCATCCTATACTGCTTACCCCTCCTTCTCATTGACCAACAGTATTTTAATCTACCCATTTTTTACTCTTTATTCCCTCTATTATTTGTTTATTTTTTATCCTTATTTATTTATTTATTTATTTAATTTTTTACTCATCTCTCCATACCCTTGCAGAAAATTTTGGTGTCATCTTGTGTGCTGGCAGGCAGAGTTTTTTTTTGAGAGCTACCAATGTGAACATACAGGGTGTGTCTTGGTTTCTTTAGTACACCACCAATGCATGACACTGTGCTGAAACAGATGAAGTCAAATTCAGCCTACAGTTACATTTTTTAAGGTAGTAGAGTGTTTATAAATTCAAATTAGGATAGATTTTGAAGTGCATGTACACTCTCCCTTTCTCATGTTTTCTCACCAGACTCCTTCACATAATTTTGTTTTCTGTGTAACCTTTCTGGGCAATTTTATTTGTGATCCTTATGTACTCAGATCATTAATTTTATGAAATAATCCTGGATTCAAATTCATCTGAATGAACCCAGTCATTCCATTGGCAATTCTTTGTACAACTACAGGCTCTAGCTCTCTTTTTACCTTGGCACTGTAAAATAATGTTTATTTTTCTTAGTTATAGTATCACAGGACCCTTTCTGAGTGTTCTAGGGAGTTATTGTAGGTTGTTATATTTGGGGAATGCTTAAAACTCTTTACTCAAGAGACCAATTTATCAAGTTTGAGTCCAGTGTGCCTGTGGCTATTTTTAAATGTCACCATTTTTAGTGTTTATTTTCTCACAGAAACCATATAAATTTGAGGCATGCAGAGCAGGCTAGAAACCATTGAGCTTCTGGAAATCTCTGGGCATTTGTTTTTCTCAGAACAGGAATTTTGTTTCTTGTCTCTGTTCTCATTTTGTGCATTCTAGAAAGGAATTAATTTAAGTACTGAGTGAAACAAGGCCAAGGTCCCTAGTGTTTTGCAACATAAACACTTTTTAAATATAAGAACTACTGCAGATACTGATGGTTTGGTTTTCAGTTTTAATCTTTAGTGCCAACATTTTCCAGCCACTTGCCAAAAGGCCTCTTAATATTTATTTCATAATAATTCTACCCTGAGATTGTTTTAATTTGTTGAGTTCTACCATGTAAGAATCAGGTACCTTTTTTTGCTTTCTAGTGTTATTCTTTCAGAGCTTTGAGGTTTCTCTTCAGTATGGAAAGAAACGAGAACTCTTTAAAAGGTACAGACTTAGGGAAATTTAAGTGACTGTAAACCATTAGATTCAACTATATTCACATGTCTGATTTAGATGCAAACAGTAAAAGAAGAATGTTGCAAAATGCAAAATATGTGCCTTCAGATTTCAAAGAGTCTACAGTTATGACTGAGCTAACTTAATGTATCTTACAACTGAAAATGGTGAGGAAAGGGCAGAAATCACTATATCAGTATAACGCCTCTTAATTACATGTGTCTGGCACGGAATTTAGTTTTTTTCTTTTTTTTAACATTAGTATTTTAAATGGATGGTATCAAAATATGTGCCTATTTTTGTCCATCCAGAAAATTCAAAGTTGTTCTAATTATTTCCCTTTAATCAACAGAAAAAATAATACTTTTCTTGGATATCTTTTAATAGGGTAGGAGCTCACTTGAAGAGGACAAGGCTGGATGTTTGTGGGCCAGGAAGCCATGCTGGTGGGTGTGATGGAAAAAAAATCACCATTTTGGAGGCAAACACTAGTTACCTCTGTGTGTTAGTCTGCATGCTCTTTAACAGTGTGGGTTAGCCAAAATCATAGGCCCAATTTCTTACTAGAATTTTATTGGTAAAGCAGACTCAAAATAAAGCCTTGAGTTAATACAGCATCTTTTGTTCAGGAGCATTTTTTTGTTATTGCTTCATTTCTATACAATGCTTGAATTAGGGGAAGAAAAATGAAGTAAAATTGTTCATTATAACCTTTCATTTCAGGGCCCTAAACCATCCATTTTAGTGGACTTAAACCATTTTAATAAGCCCTTGAAACCATTGCCTTGGAAATGAAGCATAAATCTCCCCATGAGTTTTCCTTATCCCTCTAAAACTGTAATTATAGTGTATTTTTGTCAGATAGGTTGGTATTATTGCCCCCATTTTGTTGACAACCTAACAAAGTCATGTTTGTTTCATAGAATTAATCTGTCACTGATCTAGATCCAAAGAGGGAGTAACAGCCATCAGTTTCCAATTCCTACTTTTAATGTATGGTGTATGTATTTTTTGTGTAGACTTTTCCCCACCGACCTGTTTGAGATCTTCATTGATATAGGACATTGTGTTTGAAATATCAGTGCTTACGAAGACCTGGTGTCAAAGCTAAATTTATTAGTGGTAAGGTCCATTTTAAGTATTTTGGCAGGCTGACATGTCCTGGATGGAATTTATGTGGCAACCCATATCCTTTGTATGTTTTGTTTAGGAGGATGAACTGAAGCAAATCTCTGAAAATACTGAAAGCATTAATCAAAATGATCCTCCTTCAAAATATATAGACAACTATGTGATTTTGGACCATCTTGGAATTGGAGCTTTTGGCTGTGTGTACAAGATGACTTTCCTCTTCAGGAGACAATTCCTAAACAAACTGGACATTGCACTTTCACAACCCCACTCAACTGGATTGAGCCCTACTCATTGAAAATAATGAGCAAACAGATATAAAAGTTTGAATGATTATTTTGTCCATCAGCTAGCTATGCTGATAATGTCTTAGCTCTCAGTTCTAGAAATTGGCTACTGACCTTTTGAAGACAAAAGTTTTCATTAACTTCTCACTAAAGATGGTAAGAATGGCTTATCTCAATGCATGCCGCATTCTCTAAATTTATACCAGGGTTTCTGTATTTGCCTAATAAAATCCTTTTAAATATGGCAGACTGATCCAGGAGACTCCAACCTTTTGAGCTAAGCTTAGTATAAATATATCTACAATTTAAAGTTCTGTTACTTCTTTAGAAGATTTGCTTAATCATGTGACAATTCATCTCTTTCTTCCCCTTTCTATCCTTGCTCCATTCTTATTTTTCCTCCTTTTTTTTCTTCTGTATCTTCCTTATCCTAGGTTAGAAAACAAAGTGGTCAAAATCTTTTAGCAATGAAAGAAGTCAATCTACATAATCCAGCATTTGGGAAGGATAAAAAAGATTGAGACAGCAGTGTAAAGAATATTGTCTCTGAATTAATGATAATTAAAGAGCAGGTAAATGTTTTTTTATTTATGATGTTTTCCTTAAATAAATGTCATCAAAAAAAAGTAGAGCTTTTTGTGCTGCCTTTGTCCATGCTTTTTTGGTTACTGGATCCTTTTTAAACAAGGCATTGAAGTGATTCTTTTTTAGCCAGCTTTTCTCCTAAGGTTTGATGATCATAAAAATGCATTCTGGAGTTTATATCAGGGCCATGGGTACAAAGTGACTGGATTTTCAGCACAAAGGGTCATATATGAGATATCTTTCTCTTTTCATTGACAGCATATCGATTCTCATTACATTGTAGAACATGCATAAGAATATGACTAGGAGTTCCTTAACTTCTGTCAAGTGGAACTAAGCTGTTAACTCAAATATGGCTCATTATGGATTTTCAAGATGGGTTATTATCTATTGGTTGAGTGAAGAGGCATGAGCAGAATATTCTGCCATAATGCCATGACTCAATTACTATTATTATGGATGTTTGTTTGGGGAGAAAGAATAAATGGGTCAGAGGAGAAATGGGCCTTCTTTTTTTTTTAAAGGGCAGGCACTGGGAATTGAACCTGGGTCCCTGGCATGGCAGGCAAAAACTCTGCCTGCTGAGCCACTGTCACCTGCCCCAATCGTGGCCTGCCCAAGACGTTTTTTTATGATCCAAGAACACATTGATTTCTTTTTTAGCCTTTTTTATCTTTCCATTTGTTACAAATACTGTTCATTTATAAGTCCTGTGGAGAGCTATCAGCTTCATGGCTCTTTATTCTCTGCTAGTCGAATTTGCACAGCACTTGTGCTGGAAGAAAAGAATACCTTAAATATGATGCTCTCTATTCATTTAAATCTGCAGTTCTACTCCAATTAAAAATTTTTCTACTCCTATGTTAGAACATTAACATTAATAACTTATTTTATGGTTAACCTTTATGTATTAATAGATTATATTTAAAAATAAGTTATTATTTTCTCATATTTAGGATAACTTAGCCTTCAACAGTGAACTGTTTTATTATAGCACAAGGGCAAAATGTGGCTTTTGACTTAAGCTGAATGAGTATCTTCATTTGGACCAAAATCTGACCAATGAGCTAGGTCCAAAATATGGCTCTGATTTCCTACCTGGTCCCATATTGTTTAAAATATACTAGGCACTTGCTAGTTGATGAAGTAGGCTGTTTGTTTTAGCACATTTCATAAGGAAAGTGTATTAGGGTGGGGCCATGTATAAGTGGCATGTACTTGGACTTTGAGGTAACTCACAATTGAACATCTGCTGCCTCAGTAAAGGATTGAACCAAAGGAAAGGATAATGATATTGGACAAGGTAATGGCAGAGACAAGCACCAGGAATGGGATAAGAATGAGAGCTTATTTGTTAAATTTGAGAGTATGCTGCTGTAACAGAGGCTTCAAAAGATAGTGGCTTAGGGGTGTGAGGATAAATCAGTGGTAGAATTCTCACTTGCCATGAGGGAGACCCAGGTTCAATTTCCAGCCCATGCACTTCCCCCAAAAATAAACAAACCAAGAAACCAACAAAAGCAAGCAAAAATTCAACAAATGGTGCTGCAATAATGGAATACTCATATGGAAAAAGAATGAAATGTGACCCCTGCCATACAACCTACAAGCTAAGGAAGCAAGCATACAGCTTAAGGAAGAGGGATCACAGTATACTAGGATAAGGAAAATGGAAGTTGTCTCTCTCATGTAACAGTCCCAAAGTGAGTAGACCATTTAGGTAGACTTTGCTTCACACACCCATTCAGAGATGCAGGTTCTTTTTCTCTTCTTCCTCTGCCATCTTCTAAAGCAATTATCTTCACTGCACAACTGAAATTCCCAGAAGCACATTCACATCCAAGGTGGGGGAAGAGGAAGAGCATCTAATACTTAGGACTTAGACACAGGACTACATTTGGCTTCCACTCACATTCTGTTGGTGAGAACTGAGTGATAGGCCCACTCCTGGCTATAAGAGAGGCTGGTAAATGTAATCTTTAGCAGGGAAGACTTGTCCAGCTTCAGCTCCATTGTGGTAGAGCAGTGGGAGAGTAGGTTTTGGTAAACAGCTAGAAGTGTCCCCCACAAAAGGTCACCAGGAAATAAAAATAAGAGGGATAAGCCATTTATAGGTGTAATGGTAATTGTCTGAAATAAAATAAATTTAAATTTTCCTAGAAAATCAAACTAGAAATAACTGTAAAAATTTTAATGCTCTTGTAGAATATGACGATTTCTTTAAAAAAAGTAGAATTTTCTAACCACATCCTTCAAGTAAACTATTATTATGATTTAAACTGAGTTAATTCAGATTATTTCAGTTTCATACTAACAATTTTGGAGAACCCAGGAAGTTTGGGTAAATAGACACAAATCGGTGTATATGAATATATAGGTGTATGGGGGGATTAAAAACAAAGAATATATGAAATCAATGTAAATTACTTTATTTTAGTTTTCTTCTCTATACAATCTGTGGCATTAGAATATAGAGTGTTAAATAAATTCTAAGGTTCTTTCTAGTTCTACAGTTCTCTGTTTCAGTTAAATTAGGTGATGAAACAGTTTTCAATTCTGTTTGATAAGGCTATTTAGGAGATTGCTATTTTCACAACGCTTTTATAAGTAAGAAAAAATTCTGAAAAATCTCAATTAGGTAGTATCTTGAAATTCTGTTTTACAAGCTTTTTTTTCAAATATGAAGTCCTACTAAATAAATAGTCTGTTAAATAATGTTTTGGTATTTTTAAATAGTGTAATGTTTATTTCTTTTTTCTTGTAGCTTTATCATCCCAATGTTGTATGCTACTACAAAACATTTCTGGAAAGTAAGTGAATTTTCATTGATATTTCCTATTTAGGAGAAGTATCTTAGTTACTCAATATGTTTTTATATTAGAGTGTTACTAAAAAGCTTAATCAACTATTTTAACTTCTTTAAAAAATATTTGGATTATCTTATGCCTCATTTCTTTGAACAGTGAAACAATGATTTAATCAATGGCCTGCAAATAGTCACAAAATACTGAGATCCCCATATGAAAGACACTAAATGAATAAAAACCAAAATAGTTATTAAAGTTATTTTTATTAAAAATAAGAATCAAGAGAAAACAAAACTAAAGGAAGGTGGTTTCTTTTTTTTAAAAAAGTTATTCTGTTGAATCAGATTACGTTTTCCATGCCCCAAATAAATTGGATGAGATTTATTTTAACTGAAGTTCATATAAATGCCACAAGATGGCGCCGGTGTCTTGAATGATTCTTCAGGCAGGTAAGGCAGGCTCTTTCTCAGCAGGGACTGAGTAAAAAATGCTGAGATAAAGCCAAACTTGATTACTTGTTTAAAACCAACAAATTTCAATAACATACATCTTTATAAACCTTAATGACCTGTGTCACGTATGAAATTTCAAAACAAAATATATTTGATGAATGATTTAAAGAAATATGAAGCAATAATTGGGGCTTCCTCTTTCCTCCTCATAAATGTTATTGCCATTCAAGAAAAACTTTTGTGTTCTTTGGTCTTTGTTAGGTGATTTGATCCATTTTCCTTACCCCAGGGGAGTTGATCAGATTTAATGCTAAAACTCTCCGGGAGTAAATCCTGCCCATTTGGCCGTTTGCTCTTGGTAGTAGAATAATTACCCTTCTCTTAGTGCATATCCCATCAGAAAGAGATCAATATTGCACAACCAACAGAGAATGGCATGGATCAGTGTGCACTGACATAAAAGGCTGTTGAATGAAAAAAGTATAAATTTCTGATCAAGTATAGCATGATTACATTTTTTAAAATATTGTGTGTGTAAATACATATTGTTAAAAGAAAAAATTTTCGTTACTTTAGGATCTCATAGCTTTATTGAGTGATTCATGAATCAGGAGCATCCCATTCAGAAAGTAGAAGGGAGTGCCACTGAGGGAGTGGAAAATGGGAAGCTCATATAAGGCAAAAGCAGAGGCAAGCAAGGAAATATTCTGATTAGCTGATGTTAAATTTCCATTTTACATAGGGGGTCTTACAGAATGGGGAACAGAATGGTTAGTATGATATGTCCAATAGGGTAAACCATCTCTCTTAGACCAAAACTGGCTTATCACCAGGCCTTGCTTATCAGCAGTACTGCAGGGTGTGTTCCATTGTTCCATTTTCTTGGAAAGCCCCGGCAAGTCAATTGTTTTTGTCTTTTGGAAGATCCTTTCTTAGGAAGGGGTTCCTTCTGGCAATGCTCAATGCAGTCTGCCATCGTATTTTAGTTAATAACATGCATATTTTATCTACATCCAAAAAATCAGAGAGAATGCATGTCACATACCATTGTTAATAGTTAGGTATTGGTTTCAAAGGAGGAAGTAAAATCTACTTCTTTGTCTTCTGGCATTTGAGGCAAATAGACAAACACAATCAGTTATGAGATTACCTGTATCCATAAAATTAACCAGGTGAAAGCTGCCTCTGCTCTTGAGGGGCATAACAAGTTTCTATCATGGGGTGGGGTGAGGTCTTCACTTGTCATTGTAGTACTGTTGCATAATTCCAATAAACAATTCTGTACAGTATTCTAGAGACTCCAAAACAATGCAGTTCAAAATGCAATTTATGGACACTTAACATGATATAAGGATAAATTTTTGACTTCTGAGAGGAAAGGTGGGTTAATGTTATTTCGGGAATCTTCCATGACTTGGGATTACTTGCTTATTCTCTTTGCAACCTTCCAACCATTCTACATCCTGGTGTACCGAGAAAATGGTACTTTATTTCCCAGAGTAAATTTTTGCTAAGAGGTTACTCTAGCTAGAAGCAATTGTCCCTGCATTTCAGTTGCCCTAAGGCCCCTTTACTCCATACCCTCCAAGCCTGAGCGGCTCCATAGTGTTGCACACCTTGAATTCCTTATGTGCTGTGTCTCCCTTTGGGAGACTTGGATTATAATTTGTTTTTTCAAGATGTCTGTATTAAATTTGAGTTTCTGTTACCCTTTTGTGTTCTTTTATATAGATGACAGGTTATATATAGTTATGGAGCTTATAGAGGGGGCCCCTCTTGGAAAGCATTTCAGTTCTTTGAAGGAAAAACAACACCATTTTGCTGAAGAGAGACCATGGAAAATATTTATACAAGAGTATGCTTTTAAAAAAATCTTCATTAATTTTTTTTATAAAACAGTAAACTCCCGAGATGATTTGTTAGAGACATGTGTAATAGTCACCATTGCTTATGCATGTATGGGGAAATAAAATTCATTTTTTAATTTTCTGTTTCAAGCTGTGCTTAGCTCTTTGGTATCTACACGAGGAAAAGAGGATTGTTCATAGAGATATGATGCCAAGCAACATTATGTTGGGGAATAAGGACAAAGTAAAGGTAAGTATGAAAATCTTAACATTTTTAACTGAAGAATTTCTGATTATTATTCTTGATGAGCTCTGTTTGATAGAACTTCGTGTCTGGATGGAAGCATTCTTGAGATCTTTACCATTCAATCTGGTAGCCATGTGTCACAGGTGGCTATCAGGCACTTGAAATGTGGCTAAGTGCAACTGAGGAATTGAATTTTTAATTTTATTTAATTTTAATCAATTTAAATAGTAGCCATGTGTGATTAGTGGCTACCATATTAGACTGTAACTAGTATAGTTCTAAATGATTGAATTAAACTTTGCCCATAGGAGAGAGTAAAGTACTCTTAGGATACTTGAGTATTTAAACCCCATATCAATGGGTTCCAGGATTTTCCTTCTGTAGAACACTACCTCATCAATAAAAGCTTTTATAATCACCATGTGAGCACATTGTTTTGAATTGTTTTACCATAGCCTGCTGTGTCTTATGGGTGACAAATGTACATGTCAAGAGGTAAATAAAATCCCTGCCATTTATGTACATCAACAAATTGTTTTTATCACAATATTTTCATCTGTAGCAAGTAAGCCTAAGAGTGTATGAAATGTTCAAATGATTCCCTGCCCTGCCCCCCCACTGTTGTCTAATTATTAATTGTAATTTAAATTTAAGATTAGTTTTTGGCTTAGAGTTATATATACACTCTTACCTATCCTTTACTCATGCACTTTTTTTTATTAATTAAAAAAATTAACTAACACAACAATAGAAATCAATCCATTCTACATATGCAATCAGTAATTCTTAATATCATCACATAGGTGTATGGTCATCATTTCTCAGTACATATGCATCGATTTAGAGAAAGAAATAGCACTACAACAGAAAAAGAAATAAAGTGATAACACAGAGAGAAAACACAAATAAAAATAAAAAGTACAAAAATATATGAGAAAACAAACAAACAAAAAAAAACTATAGATCAGATGCAGCTTCATTCAGCGTTCCAAGATAATTACATTACAATTAGGCAGTATTGTGCTGATCATTTTTTTTTTTAGACGTCATACCGTTCTACATATGCAATCAGTAATTCTTAACATCATCACATAGATGCATGATCATCGTTTCTTAGTACATTTGCATCGGTTTAGAAGAACTAGCATTATAACAGAAAAAGATATAGAATGTTAATATAGAGAAAAAAAATAAAAGTAATAATAATAAGAACAAAACAAACAAAACAAAACAAAACAAAAACCTATAGCTCGGATGCAGCTTCGTTCAGTATTTTAACATGATTACTTTACAATTAGGTATTATTGTACTGTCCATTTTTGAGTTTTTGTATCTAGTCCTATTGCACCATCTGTATTCCATCAGCTCCGATTACCCATTATCTTACCCTGTTTCTAACTCCTGCTGAACTCTGTTACCAATGACATATTCCAAGTTTATTCTCGAGTGTCGATTCACATCATTGGGACCATACAGTATTTGTCTTTTAGCTTTTGGCTAGACTCACTCAGCATAATGTTTTCTAGGTCCATCCATGTTATTACATGCTTCATAAGTTTATCCTGTCTTAACGCTGCATAATATTCCATCGTACGTATATACCACAGTTTGTTTAGCCACTCGTCTGTTGATGGACATTTTGGCTGTTTCCATCTCTTTGCAATTGTAAATAACGCTGCTATAAACATTGGTGTGCAAATGTCTGTTTGAGTTTTTGCCCTTAATTCCTTTGAGTAGATTCCCAGCAATGGTATTGCTGGATCGTATGGCAATTCTATATTCAGCTTTTTGAGGAACCGCCAAACTGCTTTCCACAGTGGTTGCACCATTTGACATTCCCACCAACAGTGGATAAGTGTGCCTCTTTCTCCGCATCCTCTCCAGCACTTGTCATTTTCTGTTTTGTTGATAATGGCCATTCTGGTGGGTGTGAGATGATATCTCATTGTGGTTTTGATTTGCATTTCTCTAATGGCCAGGGACATTGAGCATCTCTTCATGTGTCTTTTGGCCATTTGTATTTCCTCCTCTGAGAGGTGTCTATTCAAGTCTTTTTCCCATTTTGTAATTGGGTTGGCTATCTTTTTGTTGTTGAGTTGAACAATCTCATTATAAATTCTGGATACTAGACCTTTATCTGATATGTCGTTTCCAAATATTGATTCCCATTGTGTAGGCTGTCTTGCTACTTTCTTGATGAAGTTCTTTGATGCACAAAAGTGTTTAATTTTGAGGAATTCCCATTTATTTATTTCCTTCTTCAGTGCTCTTGCTTTAGGTGTAAGGTCCATAAAACCGCCTCCAATTGTAAGATTCATAAGATATCTCCCTACATTTTCCTCTAACTGTTCTATGGTCTTAGACCTAATGTTTAGATCTTTGATCCATTTTGAGTTAACTTTTGTATAGGGTGTGAGAGATGGGTCTTCTTTCATTCTTTTGCATATGGATATCCAGTTCTCTAGGCACCATTTATTGAAGAGACTGTTCTGTCCCAGGTGAGTTGGCTTGACTCCCTTATCAAAGATCAAATGACCATAGATGAGAGGGTCTATATCTGAGCACTCTATTCGATTCCATTGGTCGATATATCTATCTTTATGCCAATACCATGCTGTTTTGACCACTGTGGCTTCATAATATGCCTTAAAGTCTGGCAGTGCAAGACCTCCAGCTTCGTTTTTTTTCCTCAAGATGTTTTTAGCAATTCGGGGCACCCTGCCCTTCCAGATAAATTTGCTTATTGGTTTTCCTATTTCTGAAAAATAAGTTGTTGGGATTTTGATTGGTATTGCATTGAATCTGTAAATCAATTTAGGTAGGATTGACATCTTAACTATATTTAGTCTTCCAATCCATGAACACGGTATGCCCTTCCATCTGTTTAGGTCTTCTGTGATTTCTTTTAGCAGTTTTTTGTAGTTTTCTTTGTTTAGGTCTTTTGTCTCTTTAGTTAAATTTATTCCTAGGTATTTTATTCTTTTAGTTGCAATTGTAAATGGGATTCGTTTCTTGATTTCCCCCTCCGCTTGTTCATTGCTAGTGTATAGAAATGCTACAGATTTTTGAATGTTGGTCTTGTAACCTGCTACTTTGCTGTACTCATTTATTAGCTCTAGTAGTTTTGTTGTGGATTTTTATGGGTTATTGACGTATAGTATCATATCGTCTGCAAACAGTGATAGTTTTACTTCTTCCTTTCCAATTTTGATGCCTTGTATTTCTTTTTCTTGTCTAATTGCTCTGGCTAGAACCTCCAACACAATGTTGAATAATAGTGGTGATAGTGGACATCCTTGTCTTGTTCCTGATCTTAGGGGGAACGTTTTCAATTTTTCCCCATTAAGGATGATATTAGCTGTGGGTTTTTCATATATTCCCTCTATCATTTTAAGGAAGTTCCCTTGTATTCCTATCCTTTGAAGTGTTTTCAACAGGAAAGGATGTTGAATCTTGTCAAATGCCTTCTCTGCATCAATTGAGATGATCATGTGATTTTTCTGCTTTGATTTGTTGATATGGTGTATTACATTAATTGATTTTCTTATGTTGAACCATCCTTGCATACCTGGGATGAATCCTACTTGGTCATGATGAATAATTCTTTTAATGTGTTGTTGGATACGATTTGCTAGAATTTTATTGAGGATTTTTGCATCAATATTCATTAGAGATATCGGCCTGTAGTTTTCTTTTCTTGTAATATCTTTGACTGGTTTTGGTATGAGGGTAATGTTGGCTTCATAGAATGAGTTAGGTAGTTTTCCCTCCAATTCGATTTTTTTGAAGAGTTTGAGGAGAGTTGGTACTAATTCTTTCTGGAATGTTTGATAGAATTCACATGTGAAGCCGTCTGGTCCTGGACTTTTCTTTTTAGGAAGCTTTTGAATGACTGCTTCGATTTCTTTACTTGTGATTGGTTTGTTGAGATCATCTATCTCTTCTTGAGTCAAAGTTGGTTGTTCATGTCTTTCCAGGAACCCGTCCATTTCCTCTAAATTGTTGTATTTATTAGCATAAAGTTGTTCATAGTATCCTGTTATTACCTCCTTTATTTCTGTGAGGTCAGTAGTTATGTCTCCTCTTCCATTTCTGATCTTATTTATTTGCATCCTCTCTCTTCTTCTTTTTGTCAATCTTGCTAAGGGCCCATCAATCTTATTGATTTTCTCATAGAACCAACTTCTGGCCTTATTGATTTTCTCTATTGTTTTCATGTTTTCAATTTCATTTATTTGTGCTCTAATCTTTGTTATTTCTTTCCTTTTGCTTGCTTTGGGGTTAGCTTGCTGTTCTTTCTCCAGTTCTTCCAAATGGATAGTTAATTCCTGAATTTTTGCCTTTTCTTCTTTTCTGATATAGGCATTTAGAGCAATAAATTTCCCTCTTAGCACTGCCTTTGCTGCGTCCCATAAGTTTTGATATGTTGTGTTTTCATTTTCATTCGCCTCTAGGTATTTGCTAATTTCTCTAGCAATTTCTTCTTTGACCCACTCGTTGTTTAGGAGTGTGTTGTTGAGCCTCCACGTATTTGTGAATTTTCTGGCACTCTGCCTATTATTGATTTCCAATATCATTCCTTTATGGTCCGAGAAAGTGTTGTGTAAGATTTCAATCTTTTTAAATTTGTTAAGACTTGCTTTGTGACCCAGCATATGGTCTATTTTTGAGAATGATCCATGAGCACTTGAGAAAAAGATGTATCCTGCTGTTGTGGGATGTAATGTCCTATAAATGTCTATTAAGTCTAGTTCATTTATAGTAATATTCAGATTCTCTATTTCTTTGTTGATCTTCTGTCTAGATGTTCTGTCCCTTGATGAGAGTGGTGAGTTGAAGTCTCCAACTATTATAGTATATGAGTCTATTTCCCTTTTCAGTGTTTGCAGTGTATTCCTCACGTATTTTGGGGCATTCTGGTTCGGTGCGTAAATATTTATGATTGTTATGTCTTCTTGTTTAATTGTTCCTTTTATTAGTATATAGTGTCCTTCTTTGTCTCTTTTAACTGCTTTACATTTGAAGTCTAATTTGTTGGATATTAGTATAGCCACTCCTGCTCTTTTCTGGTTGTTATTTGCATGAAATATCTTTTCCCAACCTCTCACTTTCAACCTATGTTTATCTTTGGGTCTAAGATGTGTTTCCTGTAGACAGCATATAGAAGGATCCTGTTTTTTAATCCATTCTGCCAATCTATGTCTTTTGATTGGGGAATTCAGTCCATTGACATTTAGTGTTATTACTGTTTGGATAATATTTTCCTCTAACATTTTGCCTTTTGTATTATATATATCATATCTGATTTTCCTTCTTTCTACACTCTTTTCCATATCTCTCTCTTCTGTCTTTTTGTATCTGACTCTAGTGCTCCCTTTAGTATTTCTTGCAGAGCTGGTCTCTTGGTCACGAATTCTTTCAGTGACTTTGTCTGAGAATGTTTTAATTTCTCCCTCATTTTTGAAGGATAATTTTGCTGGATATAGGAGTCTTGGTTGGCAGTTTTTCTCTTTTAGTATTTTAAATATATCATCCCACTGTCTTCTAGCTTCCATGGTTTCTGCTGAGAAATCTACACATAGTCTTATTGGGTTTCCCTTGTATGTGATGGATTGTTTTTCTCTTGCTGCTTTCAAGATCCTCTCTTTCTCATTGACCTCTGACATTCTAACTAGTAAGTGTCTTGGAGAACGCCTATTTGAGTCTAATCTCTTTGGGGTGCGCTGCACTTCTTGGATCTGTAATTTAGGTCTTTCATAAGAGTTGGGAAATTTTCAGTGAAAATTTCTTCCATTAGTTTTTCTCCTCCTTTTCCCTTCTGGGACACCCACAACACGTATATTTGTGCGGTTCATATTGTCCTTGAGTTCCCTGATACCCTGTTCAAATTTCTCCATTCTTTTCCCTATAGTTTCTGATTCTTTTTGGAATTCAGATGTTCCATCCTCCAAATCACTAATTCTATCTTCTGTCTCTTTAAATCTATCATTGTAGCTATCCATTATTTTTTCTATGTTTGCTACTTTATCCTTCACTTCCATAAGTTCTGCGATTTGTTTTTTCAGTTTTTCTATTTCTTCTTTATGTTCAGCCCATGTCCTCTTCATGTCCTCCCTCAATTTATCGATTTCATTTTTGAAGAGGTTTTCCATTTCTGTTCGTATATTCAGGATTAGTTGTCTCAGCTCTTGTGTCTCATTTGAGCTATTGGTTTGTTCCTTTGACTGGGCCATATTCTCAATCTTTTGAGCGTGGACAGTTATCTTCTGCTGCTGGCGTCTGGGCATTTATTCAGATTTCTCTGGGTGTTGGACCCAGCAAGGTTGTAAGATTTTTCTTTGAAATCTCTGGGATCTGTTTTTCTTATCTTGCCCAGTACGTGGCACACGTGACACACTTTTGTCTCAAGTGTTTGGAATGGGTCTCCCCCAGTCACCGATCTCCGTGGCCTGGGGCTTTTGGATCCAAATCTCTCCATTGGTTCAGGGGCCGCGCGTGGTGGGGGCGTCAGCTGCCGCGGCTTGAGGGGACCCTGTGGCTGGTTGTGGGCCGCAGCGGGCCTGGGGGATTCCTCACCGGACCAGGAAGCCTCCCGTGGGGGGGGGCTTCCGCGGCTTGGATAGCCCTCCTATCTGAGACTCGTATCCGCGGACTCGAAGCAGAGACTCGAAGCCGCCCGCAAAAGAGGGGTGCCACCTGCCTCGGCTTGGGAAACTTGCTTCTCCAATACTCTCAGCCGGCCCGGAAAGGGGGGAGGGAGTAGCTCGGACCACCGCAGCTGCCGCTGATCGGGAGATCGCACGCCACTCGGGGGTCTCACTGCAGCCGAGTCTCGCAGTCAGTCTAGCCAGCCCAGACTTTGGATAGCCCTCTGATCCGGGACTCGTAGCCGCGGACTTAAAGCCGAGACTCGAAGCCACCCACAAAAGAAGGGCGCCGCCTGCCTCGGCTTGGGGAACTTACTTCTCCGATACTCTCAGCCGGCCCGGGAAGGAGGGAGGGATTAGCTCAGACCGCCGCAGCTGCGGCCACTCGGGGGTCTTGCCGCAACCAAGACTCGGAATCAGACTTGCCAGCCCAGACTTTGGATAGTCCTCTGATCCGAGACTTGTAGTTGCGGACTCGAAGCCGCCCGCAAAAGTGTGGCGCCGGCCGCCTTGGCTGGGAAGCTTGTCTCTCCGAGTCTCTCAGCCAGCCCCGGAAGGAGGGAGGGATTAGCTCGGACCACCGCAGCTGCGGCTGCTCGGGAAATCGCCCGCCGCTCGGGGATCTCATTCACCGCAGCTGAGTTTCGCAGTCAGACTAGCCAGACCAGACTTGGTTACGCTGTGTGTCCATTTCCTGCTGTAGCCCCGGGAGTTGTTTTGTACTGTTTCTGTTCACCTATTAGTTGATTTGGAGTTGGAGGAACTAAGACGCATGTACCTTACTAAGACGCCATCTTGGATCCCCCCCCCCCCACTCATGCACTTTTGAACACTGTGTTTCTCTCATGGGCTATTAATGACTTATTGGTAACAAGTAGGGAGACACATCCTTAAATCAGTGGTTTCTGATTAGTTTTAATCATAGCATCCTATCAGTAAAAAATTTTTTGAGGCTACACAGCAAATATATATATATGCTTATTTATAATTTGATATGCATATCACTGTATTGGATAGTGCATAAAGTCTATAGAAATAAAATACAAAATTATGTATTGAAATGGAGGTTTTATTATTTTTTCCTGTCTCCCAGTGGATTGCCCTGGGTACCCATCTTTGGAGACCACTACCCTAAATGTCACTGATGTGAAAGACATACAATGACATCTAAAGCAGAATCTCTTCTTTTAGGAGAATCTAATTTCCCATGAAATCCATTCCACATGTACATATTCACCATAACCATGCCTGCAGTAATAGCCATCAGTTTTATAGTTCAGATACTTACAGGTAGAACATCCTATATTAGTTTTAAAAAAGCAACAACAGAAACTCCATAGATAATCTTCAATTAAAAATGCTTGGAAATGTTTCTAAGCCACAACTTTGTGAAATAAAAACTAAGGCCAAATAATTGTGACTTTTCATCTTGGACACTTATTTGATGATTCATTTTGCTTACTGTAAGCTTTCTACACTCTCTTTTAATTGTACTTGTGTTTCCTTAAGGATTTTTGCTGTGTATCTACATATGTACATTGGTCAATTTGTAAGTTAATAAGGGTTATTAAATATTCTGTATGTGTGCCAGTTTGAAGCTATTATGTACCCCAGAAAAACCATGTTTTATTCCTGATCCAATCTTGTGGGGGCAGTCATTTCTTTTAATTCTGATTAATTATAGTAGGGTGGAAATTTTTTATTAGACTATTTCCATGGGCATGTGACATGCCCAATTGTGGGTATGGCCTTTTGATTCAATGGAGATATCACTCCACCCATTCAAGATGGGTCTTGATTAGTTTACTAGAGTTCTTTAAAATGGGAAACATTTTGGAGAAACCTTAGAAATGATAAATGCTTAGAGATGCAAATGCTTGGAGAGTAGAAGTGACAGAGCCCACAGAACCAGAGAAACCTTTGGAGATGAAGAAAGAAAATGCCCCCAGGGAAGCTGTTTGAAACCAGAAGTCAAAGACCCCAGCAGATGCCAGCCACTTGCCTTCCTAGCTGACAGAGGTTTTCTGGACCCATTGGCTTTTCTTGAATTAAGGTATCTTTCCATGGATGCCTTAGTTTGGACTTCTTTTTAAGGTTTATAACTGTAAACTTGTCCCATATTAAATTCCCTTTTCAGAAGTTGTTCCATTTCTGGCATACTACTTTCCAGTAGCTTAACAAACTAAAACAGATTTTGGTATAGGAAAGTGGGATGCTGGTGCTGTTTGCAAATACCAGACATGTCAGAACAGCTTTTTAAATGGATAATAGAAATATTCTGGAAGAGTTGTGAGGACCTTGATAGAGAAGGCCTAGAATGCTTTGAAGAGACTATTGATAGAAATGTGGACTTTAAAGATAACTATGATGAGGCTTTAGACAGAAATGATGGGGTGTCATTGCAAACTGGGAGGAAGGCATTATTTGTGGATGGAAAACAGAATTTGAGAGTGATATACTAGGATATTTAGCAGAAGAAATTTCCAAGCTAAATGCAGAAGATTCCGTCTGGCTGCTCCTTGCTGCTTATAGTAAAATGTGAAAGGAAAGAGATAAGTTGAGAACTGAACTCTTGCATACAAAGAAAGCAAAAATTGGTGGTCTGGAATATTCTGGGCTTCCAGAAAGTGAGACCCCAGTAAATAGGATCCCACAGAAGGATTTAACTAAACATGGAAGCAGTCAGCCATTACAGGACAAGCAAGGACTGAAGTTGGATTTATTCAGAAAGAATTTGTGGAAATTTCAATTGTCTGATGGCTATGATCCCTGCATACTGCATAAAAAATCAATAAGAGTTCTGTAGTATCACAGAACTCTGTATAAACAGAACCACTGTAAGCTTGGACTAAAAGGGACACAAAAGGGACAAACTGAAGGAAAAATATCTTCAGAGACAAACCATAGAAGCTAAGGTCTGGAGCCAGGATGCCTCAGGCTAGGAGAGTGGACCCATCCATATATGTTCAGAGGGTGAGTTTACCCCAGAAGCAGAGGGTGGGCTATCCACTTTGTTGCTTAGGAAGAGTTGTGCTGCCCAGGCATTGGAGAGGGTGGAACACATAAACTAGGGATTGGGGGGAGTCTGGCTGCCATCCCATTGTTCTGGTGGGGTTGAGCATGTACCCTGGAGATGGCAGAAATCCCAGGTGCTGTCCTGAAGCTTAGGGAGGGTGGATCTGAAAAAAAAAGTGGTCCCCTCAATGCACCCCAGTGTTGCAACTCATCCCATTGTTTGGCAAGAGAGCAAGACTGCTGAATAGGAAAGGATAGGACTGCCACTTTCTAAAGCCCCAAGGAATAATGACTCTCAGATTTTGTATTCCAATGGAGTTTGCCCTACAGGTTTTTGGAACTGTTTAGGTCTAGTGACCCTTGTGTTCCTCTCAATTTCTCCCTATGGAAATTAAACATGTATACTATAACTGTCCCTTCCTTTGCATATTAGCAGTAGGTAACTTGTTCTGCATTTCACAGGTCCAGAGCCAGAGGAGAATTTTTGCCTTAAAATAGAACATGTCTGTAGCTGACATTGATGAGATTAATGGTTTTCACTTTGCATCACATTAGTATTGCTGCTGAAATGATTTAAGGCTTTGTGATATTGTAGTGGGATTAACGTATTTTGTATATGGAAGGAACATATCTTTTGGGGAATCCAGAGGATGGAATGTGCTGGTTTGAAACTATTATGTACCTCAGAAAAGCCATGTTTTAATCCTGATCCAATCTTGTGGGGGGCAGATGTTTCTTTTAATCCTGATTTAACACCAAGGGTGGAAACTTTTGATTAGATTATCTCCATGGAGATGTGACATGTCCAATTGTGGTCTGGATTTTTGATTCAATGGAGTTGTGACTCTTCCTATTCAAGGTAGGTCTTGATTAGTTTACTGGAGTCCCTTAAAAGGGGAAACATTTGAAGAAGCCTCAGAGCAGATGCAGAGACTTGAAGAACAGATGCTTCAGAGCCAACATGCACCCCAGACATTTGGAGATGCAGGGCCCAGCAGATGTTGCCAGGTGCCTTCCCATGAGATGCTAACAAGGCCAGGGCCAGAATTGTGTTTCAGAGGAGGTAAGTGAAGGTCCAGAGATGCCAAATGAGGAACCCACACAGGAATCAGGCCAAAAGAAACAGCTCAAGAGCAAGGGACCAGCAGATGCCAGCCACCTGCCTTCCCAGCTGACAGAGGTGTTCCAGCTGGCATCAGCCTTTCTTCAGTGAAGGTAGCCTCTTGTTGATGCCTCAGTTTGGACATTTTTCTCAACCTTAGAACTGTAAATTTGCAACTTATTAAATTCCCTTTTTAAAAGTCATTCCATTTTGGATGTATTGCATTCTGGCAAACACATTTTTACACAGTGTGTTTGAATTTAATAGCTAATAGTACATATATATACAAATACAAAACATATCTATTTAGGGCCTGAATAATGCTTCTGAATAATGGCTGTTCACACCATATTTTCTGAGTACTATACAATCTGCATTTCATTTTATTACTAAGATTAACAGTAATCATCTTCTGTGGTTACATTTACAGATACTGAACTTAATTTCTTGTTGTGGTAGCCTGGTTCTTTTTCTTTCTAAACTTGTTTAAATTAGCTTTTATAATTATATTCAGTTTCTTTAATCAGTATCACACATCAAAATAGTTTACAAAATAAAATAGTACTAAAAAGCTTTTAAAGAAAAAGAAGTTTCCTGCCTTACTCCTTTGCAACCTCCAATTCTTCTCTCCTGAAATAATCACTTTTAATAATTTTTAGCTTTTTATTCTAGAATTTACTTCCATATTTCTAACTACTATGCTTTTATTACCATTTGTTTATCAATTCTCTTACATGTTCATATAACAAGAACATGTAACAAAAATTAATTACAGCTGAAAAAGTAGAATTTATGTTTGTAAATTAATTGCTAACCTGCATCTCTTTAATGTTAAGCATCTGTATTATGAAATTATCATTATAATAAAATATTGTGACTTTATTTATATCTAAGTATTTCAAATCTATTCATCTTTCTATGACTTTAAGAAAAAATGTCAGGACAATTCCCTTCTCCTTTCCTTCCACTTAAAACATTCAATTAATATCATTTGATCATTAACACACATTGGTCGTTTGATTTTTAATTTATCTTCTGGATAGAAGATCAGGATTATTTAGTTATTTTTCTACATTAAAAATGATTTAATATTCAGAACCAATATTTTACCCAATAATACAATGTCACTTCTTGTTTTTATACCAATACTTTAAAATTATTGCAGATATTTATAAACCATATTCCAACAAATTTTTCACAGCAAACATTTCTATTATCTCCTCCAAGATCATTATTCTTTCTGTTTTTCAAGTTCATATTACAGGATTTTCTAAACCTAATAAGTTCATGCATGGGTGATTTTAATTATAATTAATTATTTTCTGATCCCAAGTTTATTTCTGTACTGTTTTGCACTTTTCTCTTTTCAATTCTGAACTCTTCTTGTTCAAATCCAACTTAAATTGTTGTCTCAAAAATATATATTTGACCTCTTATTCCTATGAAGATGCTTTTCATTGGTTCTTTACCCTTTCAAAGATCATGCTATCTGTAAAGACATAACTCACTTTAATACACTTTGTTTTATGGTACTTGTACTTCACAGATATTGCATTTTTTACAAGCTTATGGTGTGTGCAAACCTTACATCAAGAAAATTTTCAGCACTGTTGTTCCAGTGCTGAATGGCATCTGCTTAATTTGTCTCTGTCACATTTTGGTAATTTTAACAATATTCCAAATATTTTCATTGTTACTATATCTGTTATGCTGATCTGTGATCAACTATGTTTGATATTGTTACTATAATTGCTTTGGGAATCAAATAATCATGCCCATAATGATGGTGAAATTAATCAATAAATGTTGTGTGTGCTCTGTCTTCTCCCCCAACCAGGAATTCACACTTCTCCTTACTCCTCCTCAGGACTTCCTTAATCACTGAGATACAATAATATTAAAATTAGGCCAGACATTACCCTATTATGGCCACTAAGGTTTCAAGTGAAAGGAACAGTTGTATGTTCCTTTACATCAAGAGCTATAAATGATTAACTTAGTGTGGAAGACATGTCAAAAGCCAGGAAGCTCTAAAGTAGAACTCTTGAACAAAGCAATTGGCTAAGTTGTGAATACAGAGTAAAAGTTCTTGAAGGATGTTAAAATTCCTGGTCCAGTGCATGAGTGATAGAAAAGTGAAACAGCCATATTGCCGATATAAAGTTTTAGAAATCATATATAAAGTAATAGAGTATTTTTATTTGCCTATTTTAGCTTGTAGAGCTATGTGTGAAAATTATGCTGCTATTTTCTTCCATTAGTCCAATTTTATAATTAGAAAACAATATTTTTTTATTAATTAAAAAAATTAAATAACACAACATATAGAAATCATTCCAATCTACATATGCAATCAGTAATTCTTAATATCATCACATAGATGTATGATCATCATTTCTTAGTACATATGCATCGATTTAGAAAAAGAAATAGCAAGACAACAGAAAAAGAAATAAAATGATAATATAGAGAAAAAATAAAAAATGCAAAAATATATAAGAAAAAAACAACTATAGCTCAGATGCAGCTTCATTCAGTGTTTTAACATAATTACATTACAATTAGGTAGTATTGTGCTGTCTATTTTTTTTCTTTTTCCTTTTTTTAGAAATCATACCATTCTACATAAGCAATCAGTAATTCTTAACATCATCACATAGATGCATGATCATTGTTTCTTAGTACATTTGCATTGGTTTAGAAGAACTAGCAATAAAACCGAAAAAGATATAGAATGTTAATATAGAGAAAAAAAATAAAAGTAATAATAGTAAGAACAAAACAAAACAAAACAAAACAAAACAAAAACCTATAGCTCGGATGCAGCTTCATTCAGTGTTTTAACATGATTACTTTACAATTAGGTATTATTGTGCTGTCCATTTTTGAGTTTTTGTATCTAGTCCTATTGCACAGTCTGTATCCCATCAGCTCCAATTACCCATTATCTTACCCTGTTTCTAACTCCTGCTGAACTCTGTTACCAATGACATATTCCAAGTTTGTTCTCGAGTGTCGATTCACATCATTGGGACCATACAGTATTTGTCTTTTAGTTTTTGGCTAGACTCACTCAGCATAATGTTCTCTAGGTCCATCCATGTTATTACATGCTTCATAAGTTTATCATGCTTTAAAGCTGCATAATATTCCATCGTATGTATATACCACAGTTTGTTTAGCCACTCGTCTGTTGATGGACATTTTGGCTGTTTCCATCTCTTTGCAATTGTAAATAATGCTGCTATAAACACTGCTGTGCAAATGTCCGTTTGTGTCTTTGCCCTTAAGTCCTTTGAGTAGATTTCCAGCAATGGTATTGCTGGGTCATATGGCAATTCTATATTCAGCTTTTTGAGGAACCGCCAAACTGCCTTCCACAGTGGTTGCACCCTTTGACATTCCCACCAACAGTGGATAAGTGTGTCTCTTTCACCGCATCCTCTCCAGCACTTGTCATTTCCTGTTTTGTTGATAATGGCCATTCTGGTGGGTGTGAGATGATATCTCATTGTGGTTTTGATTTGCATTTCTCTAATGGCCAGGGACATTGAGCATCTCTTCATGTGCCTTTTGGCCATTTGTATTTCCTCTTCTGATAGGTGTCTGTTCAAGTCTTTTTCCCATTTTGTAATTGGGTTGGCTGTCTTTTTGTTGTTGAGATGAACAATCTCTTTATAAATTCTGGATACTAGACCTTTATCTGATATATCATTTCCAAATATTGTCTCCCATTGTGTAGGCTGTCTTTCTACTTTCTTGATGAAGTTCTTTGATGCACAAAAGTGTTTAATTTTGAGGAGCTCCCATTTATTTATTTCCTTCTTCAGTGTTCTTGCTTTAGGTTTAAGGTCCATAAAACCGCCTCCAGTTGTAAGATTCATAAGATATCTCCCAACATTTTCCTCTAACTGTTTTATGGTCTTAGACCTAATGTTTAGATCTTTGATCCATTTGAGTTAACTTTTGTATAGGGTGTGAGAGATGGGTCTTCTTTCATTCTTTTGCATATGGATATCCAGTTCTATAGGCACCATTTATTGAAGAGACTGTTCTGTCCCAGGTGAGTTGGCTTGACTGCCTTATCAAAGATCAAATGTCCACAGATAAGAGGGTCTATATCTGAGCACTCTATTCAATTCCATTGGTCGATATATCTATCTTTATGCCAATACCATGCTGTTTTGACCACTGTGGCTTCATAATATACCTTAAAGTCAGGCAGTGCAAGACCTCCAGCTTTGTTTTTTTTCCTCAAGATGTTTTTAGCAATTCAGGGCACCCTGCCCTTCCAGATAAATTTGCTTATTGGTTTTTCTATTTCTGAAAAATAAGTTGTTGGGATTTTGATT